>NC_046662.1:73233386-73234616 GCF_010883055.1 Belonocnema kinseyi | reverse complement strand
TGATTATATTTTTATGTAAAAATGTTATTATTTGGTTGCAAGCTCAAGCATTTTGTTAAAAAGTCATTGTATGGTTAAAAATTCTTCTTTTTGAGTTGAAAATTAAACTATTTTAGTAGAAAATTCACTTTTTTGTTGAAAATCCATGTTTTTATGTTAAAAATTCAACTGAAATCTCTCTTGGTTGAAAATTAAACTTATTTTTCGAAAATTCGTCTTCGGTTTATAAATTCACCACTTTTGGAAAAATTGGATTCTTTTTTGGGTGAAAATGCTACTATTTGGATGTAAATTAATCGTCTTTGGTTGAGTATTTTAGTATATTAATTGATTTTTTTATTGAAAATTGATTGAATTGTTGAAAATTCAACTTTTTTGGTAGAAAATTTGGCTTGAAAATATAACAAATTAGATGAACTTTTGGATTAAGATCCGAAAAGCGGTTACCTCTGATTAATTCGAAATTTCGTATACCTATGTATTTTGACGCGCAGATCACGAATATGATAATGAAAATGCCCGCAAATTTGATTTTCATGGTGCAAACCATGAAAACCACATAAAAATCATGTTTCTTTACGTTTATCTCAGTGAATAGTGAAAATTTATTAAAAAAAAAAGGTTCAAATAAAAGTTGTAGATCCTTTGAAAATACATATTTTATGTTGAATATGCTTTTACCCTACGACTGATGGTTTTCGAAAAAATAGACGATAAACATGAAAAATCACAGATATACTGCAAAATGTTTAGTGGTGCGACTCAAATTGTATGAAAAATTCCTGGAAGGCTGGATGGACGTTAAAAATTGAAAATCGCAGAAATATTGAACATAAAAAATTCTTGGAAGGTTAAGTCTAATTCTGTGATCACTCAGAAGGGTTCCTTCCCGCCCCTATGAGACGCTAGAAAGGGGGTCGTGTGCTATTTAAGTTATTTCTGTGGCCAGTCACAGGTGTGCCTTCCCGCCCCCTCATGACACGTTTGAAAAGGGGTCGTGTGTGACTTAAGTTTTTTCTGGGACCAGTCAAAGTGGTGCCTTCCCGTCCCACAGTGGGGTGAAATCGGAAAACGAGGTTCAAAATGACATTTAGAACGCAATTATGCACCGATTTTAGAATTTTTTTAAAAAAAAATTCAGAACTAAATTTTTCAGAAAATGGTGATAGTAGATTTTTGATTTTTTTGTTTATTTAATTTTTATTTTAATGCAAACATCGAAAAAAATGT
>NC_046662.1:73201570-73233286 GCF_010883055.1 Belonocnema kinseyi | reverse complement strand
ACATTTTTTTCGATGTTTGCATTAAAATAAAAATTAAATAAACAAAAAAATCAAAAATCTACTATCACCATTTTCTGAAAAATTTAGTTCTGAATTTTTTTTAAAAAAAAATTCTAAAATCGGTGCATAATTGCGTTCTAAATGTCATTTTGAACCTCGTTTTCCGATTTCACCCCACTGTGCGTCCCCATGACACGTTGGAAAGGGCGTCGTGCCTGACCTAAGTTATTTTTGTGAGCAGTCATTGGGATGCCTTCCCGCCCGCCATGACACGTTTGAAAAGGGGTCGTGTATGACCTAAGTTTTGTCTGGGACCAGTCACGGGGTTGGCTTCCCGCCCCCAATGACACGTTTGAAAAGGGGTCGTATATGACTTAAGTTTTTTCTGGGACCAGTCACAGGGGCGCCCTCCTCCATGACACGTTGGAAAGGGGGTCGTGTCTGACCTAAGTTATTTTTGTGACAAGTCATTGCCCCCCTCCCCTCCGAAACGCTGGGAAGGGGGCCGTGTGTGACCTAAGCAGCTCTACACTTCGAACCGACATTTCCCTTATTTTCTCGAAAACCGTCAGTCATAGGGTAAAAATATATTGAACATAAAGTATGTATGTTCAAAGTATCTACAACTTTTATTTGAAACTTTTTTACAAATTTACACTATTCACTAAGATTCACGTAAAAAAAAAGATTTTTATTGGCTTTTTATGGTTTTCACCATGAAAATCAAATTTGCGGGTATTTTTACTATCATATTCGTGATCAGCGCGTCAAAATACATAGGTATACAGAGTTTCAAATCAATCGAAGGTAAGCGCTTTTCGGAACTTCACTCGAACTTTTTATTCTTTCTGGATTTTATTTGTTAAAAATGCGTGTTTTTTAATTCAAAATTCATCTCTTTTAGTTGAAAATTTGACTATTTTGTTATTATGTAACTATTTCGTTCCAAATATGATTTTATTGTTGAAAATTGAACTATTCTGTTGTAAATTCCTTGTTTTTTTGCTGAAATATCAACTATTATATTTTTTAATGAGAATTATTTTTTTAATTCATCTGTGTTTAGTTGCAGTTTAATGATACTAGGGTAAGAATTTGACGATTTTATAGAAAATTTATTTTTGTAGGTAGAAAATTTCAATGTTTGGTTAAAAAATACACTATTTTGTTGAAAATTCATCTTTTGATATTGAAAAGTCCTCTTCTTTTATTGACATAAGTCAATGAGTTCCAAATATTGAAATTGTTTGATTCAGTTTATAAAAGATTCTTTGCTAAAAACTTTACAAGTTAAAATTCTGGTCTTTGAATATTAATGGCCAGGGAAAATGAAAAATTAGACAGTGGAAGCTTAGGGAAAATTCGGGGAATTTTGAAAATTAATTTTTTCGGTCACACTTTCAATGTCTCATAAACTCGTACTAAATTCTGTAGAAATAATTCTACACGCTGTCTGCTTCGAATGTGCATTTAATCGATTACCAATATTTGTTAATGCAAAGGAAAACAATGAGCAGTCAAGGTATTTGTGCAGATGCCAGTCTACCAGTGACGTTTCTAGAACCGCTATTGAATTGTCGATGCGAAACGACTATTGTCCCTGCGACTCCATTAAATTTTATAAAAGTCTCTTAAATTTCTTTTTCAACCTGTTTTTACTAATATATCCCAATAAAAAAGTGAACAAAAACGATCAAAATATATTTATTTTTTATAATTATTTTTTATATTAGTCATTGTGGTGTAACTGAAATTGCTACGCTTTTATATGTCCACGATAATAACACTGACGATGTAATATTATGGGAATTCCATGGGAAATTCCACCATGTGGCTCTGTGTACTTTTGAGAGTACTTTTACCATGAATTTTTTGTGGCCACAGATGAACCCACGATTCATATTTTTCACAGTATCACTAAAGTAAATCGAAAGGAATGTCCTCGGACTCACCACACTATTGATGCAATGTTAAACTGTTTTTTGAGCGATGATACTATTTGTCTGCTACTTCGACAAAAATGACACTAAAGAGACTATTTTCTTACAGTTGTCCGCTAATTTTTGCCAGAAATTTGGTGCATGAATTATATTAAAAAATAACGTATCAAATAGTTTAATTTTCTACCAGTTTTTTTATTTATTTAAGCAAAAAACAAAAAAGAATGTTCAAGAAAAAGTTAATTTTCAATCAATCAGTTAAATTTCCAACAAAATAGTTCCATTTTGAGTAAAAAAAAAGAATTTTTAACCAAAAAAAACAACTAATTAATATTAATTAATGTTCCACATATACAAACTGTTCTACACAACAATTATAATTTTCTACAAAACAGCCGAATTTAAGAAAAAGTTCATTCTTAACTCAAACAGATTAATGTTTAACCAGACAGTTGCATTTTGAACCAAAAAGGTGAAACTTCTTTAGAACGAGATGAATTTTCATAACAAAAAGATCAAGGGAATATTTAAATTTCCAACCAAAACAAAATTTCTCAGTCCAGAGAGAAAAAAATATCAATCAAATTGTAGAACTTTCAAGCCAAAAAGACGAATTCCTAACAAAACAGTTTAATTTTTTAACAAGACGTATAACTTTTCAACAAAATTGTTGAATTTTGAACAAAATAATACAATTCTGAACCAAATAATAAACTTTATTTACCAAAAATGCTGAATTCTTAACCAAAAACTTAATAGTAGACTTTTCAATCGAGAATAATCAACGAGGAAAAGTTGGGAATTGGGCAGACTTTGAAGCCGGCAGTAAAGGAAAGGGAATTTTGATAATTTATAGACGTAAGCACAATATTTTAAATAAACATTGAAGTTAATTTTTAATAATTTTAAAATATTAGGTTACAAAGCTGGGAATTTTGATTTACAAAAGTTAATTTTTTATTGCACACTTTTTAATTTCACACTATACGCATAAGTTTAATACTTGAAAAATTTCATGGCACTTTTTTGTCACTATATTTTTCAAATTCGTGACACTAGTTTTGATCTCTAAAGTGAGCCCGAGGCCTGCTAATTGTAAAAGATTTTTAAATAATTGAAAGCAGTAAAATTGTAAAAATTGTAACTTGTAGAATGACTTATAAATGGTGTTTCAGAATTTTTGTTTTCATGTAAGTTCTCACTGAAAATGAAAAAGGTAATTTGTATGGGAAATTTCTCAACTATAAGGGAAAATACTACCCCTGAGAAACGTTGAATTCACGAAAAACTTGTAGTTTAGTTTCGAACTCCGCTCTGGAGGACTTCCAAACTTTCACTCATTGTTACGGACTCTAGGCTCGAATTCAATTATAGGACGCGGACGTTACGATTCGATAGCAATGATACAAAATGGTCTTTGTTCAGAATATTATACTTTCACATTAACTAATGTCAATTATATCACTAAAAATTGACTTTCATTCAAGATAATTTTTCATCTGAATAATGTTGGAATCATGCAGAAATATTCCTCGCCTTTGGTATTACAATCTGGAACACTTTCTATATAAAAACATGTTACCTTTCTTCTTTATCAATAAAAATATTTTGCAGAATGGATGCAAGTCAGGGAAAACCTGAAAAATCAGTAACCAGTGAATTTGGTTGGGAAAATCGAGGAAAAGTGAGGGACTTTGAAAAAAATAGCAAAAGTCAGGGAATTTATGCAAAAAGCACTTCGTGTAACTGTGAAGAATAATCAGAGTTATACCATATAGCCACTTTCAATGACTTTTTTTCTAAAATCACTTTTCATTCACTTTTTTCTCAAATGACTTTTAATCAGTTTTTAAAGATTTTCAAAGCGAAAAGGTCACTTTATTCATTTTTATTTTATCAATAAAATAAACTAATTTATACTGATATCTCTTAAGTCCTTTGGAATTCGTTTGAATTTTTTTAATTCGTTTGAATTCTTCTGAATTTATTCAATTCAATGGATTAAAAAAACTTTTAGTTTTAGTATTAATTTATCCTGAAGTCTTTCAAACTCACAATATTTTGGAATTTTTTTCCAATTTATTGGAATTTTTTTTTATGTAACTTGAATTGTTTTGAAGTTTCAGAAATTTATCTTTAATTCGTTAAAATTGACCTTGAATTCTAATAAATTTTATCGAATTCGTTTGAATTCACTTAAATTCAAAAGAACATTAATCAGATTATTAATTAACATTATTAATGTTTTTCGGCCACCCTGTTTTATATAAAAATAATATATAATATCCATTAATGTTTGTACATTTCGAGTTTATAAATATTTGACACTTTGATGGAAATTATACAATCCTTTCCGATGCTTAAATAATTTATTTTGGAAATGGAGCAAGTAAAGGTTTTTGAACCCCGCGGTTGTCACAAATTAAATTATTTCTGCGGAAAATGGGAAATTGAGTTATGTGAGTAATTGAATACATGAATACACGCAAATCCGATTAGCAATTCTATTTCAGTGCGATTCTTCCTTTGTCCTGTCCCCTAAAGTCATAAAAAATGGATGTCATTAAAGTTTGAGGCGGGTGGTTTCCCCTAAATGGAACGGGGACCGTGTAGGTGTTCTATGCAGACTTCTTTGGAAAGGTCTAAGTAACAGAAACCTATTTTATTTCGATCAAGTGTATACATTTCGAGATAAAGAATGACATCAGAAGATGAGGGAATTGTGCGGTTTCACAGAAAGATATATTAATACGGTTCTAAAAATATATTTTTCAAAATAATTCGACTAAGGGTTTTACATCAATTTTTTCAAACCTATATTGCATTTATTAATTTCAACTTTTTGTAATTAGTGATTTTATCATTTGTTTCAGGTACGTTTTGATTCTAGCAGCATTTGCAGTAAAGCAAAAGGTTGCCGTAAGAAAACAAATATAAAGCACCTAGACATTAAAGAATAGTTTGGAAAGTGTTAGGAGAGAATTTCAGCAAATTTAGATATTGAAGAAAAGACTTTGTCTTCAGGGACTTTATATTTATTAGGGACTTTATAGGACTTTATAGGGACTTTGAGGAAAAAATGGCAAAAGTCAGTTACAGAATAATCAGGCCTTTAAAAGTTTAAAAGGATTTCAAAATATTACAAAGAATTTGATATATTTTAGGGTATTTTAAAACATGCCAAAGAATTTTTAATAAATTTAAATAATTGAAAGGTATTCCCAAGGTTTTAAAAAGTTTCCAGATTTTCAAAATGTTTCAAAAACTTTGAAATATTTTAGGCTTTTTCAAAAGATTCCAAGGAATTTTTATTAGATTTCAATCATTTGAAGGTATTTCCAATGATTTCAAAGTATTTTTAGGTCTCTCAAGGAACATTTGAAAGATTTAAAAAATTTTCCTACAATTTCGTAAAATATTGTACGATCTTAAAGGATCTATAAGGTTTTAAGCTATTTTTAATTATTCAAAGGGATTTTTTAAGATTTCAGGTGATTTTACGGGATTTTTAAAGCTCTCAAAGTATTTTAATCATTTTTCCTGGATTTCCGGTAATATAATCAAATTTCATGGAATTTCACGGGAATTTATAATATTTTTATAGATTTCAAAGAATTTATTCAGAAAAAGTGAGGGATTTTGTAAAGTTTCAAAGATTTTTTTGTAGTTCATTGGAATTTATTTAGAATTTACCTAGAGTTCTTATTAATTTATCCTGAATTCTATTAAGTTCTTGGGAATTCTTTTTATTTTTAAAAATGTTTTTTCATTCTTTTAAATTCACTCAATTCTATTAAATTTAATGGATTTTTTAAAATTAATTTTGAAGCCTTTTAAAGTCACCTTGCATTTTTAGACATTTCAACAAATTCTTTTTAATTCCCTACAATTTTTCTAAAATCATTTGAAACTTATTGAATTTAATTCATTTTTCCATACTTTTAAATTGTTTTTAATGCACTTGAATCCATTTAAAAATTTTGAATTTCTCATTCTTGAATTTGACATTTTAAAGTATAAGGCTGTTAATTTACGAAGTGTCTAAGCTTACCATAAACATTTGTACTACGCTCATCTAATTTTGGTGCAGATAGAGGCGCCGTTAATATAATAACTTTGAGTTCTTCAAACTTAAAATCTTAAATTCTCTTATTTCAATCAGAGAAAAAGTTGCCTCAAAACAAGAGCACCATCCTCTTGGATGTTTTGTTTTGAAAATGTGAAAATCTTTTTTACGCAAAGAGAATTATTTGGCTGCAAGATTTGGTGAAGTTTGTAATCAAACGGATGTTTGCTGCGATAAGATTTTTTTTGAGACATGAAAGTCCTCTTAAACTTAAGTTTAAGAGGAAATTTCATGTGTACCAAGTGGTCGTTCCTCTGAGTGTTTGTTTATTTCGAAATTATTAATTTGTTACTCTACGCTTCAAACTTCGAATCAGTGAAATATCGTCCCTGCCTTCCATTGCCCAATATTTCAACGCTACCTTACCTATATATTACGCCGATCCCTTTTCTTACCAAACATACAAATTTTCGCTCTTTCTCACACAAAATTGATTTGAAAAGCTGCAATTTAATCAGACAGGCAGCCAAGACACAAATCTCTTTAGACAACCGTCAATTTCTACCTAACAATTTACGATTTCCATCAATGCATGGTTTCCCCATATAACAGTTTTGACAACGTTTCAATCAGTCCCTTGGTATATAAAAACCGAGTTTCCTTTTAGGGTAGAAAGGTGGGAAATCACGTAACAGTGGAGTGCATAGACAGTGAACCTAACCGATCCGAACCGTACCGTGAAGTACCGCTCGTACCGATTGTGAGTGTACGAACGGTTTTCTAGGCACGAGCCTAGCTTTACATTCGCGGACACACGTTTACGTGTTGGATGAGGTGGGGTATAGACAGGCAGACACTTCGCGGTTCCGAAGAGCATCGCGACGGCCAGTCAAGCTGAAACCTCCATCAGCGATCGTGCTGCCGTTCTCCGGTCTTACATCTGCATATCCGCGTCGGTTCAATAATAAACAAACAAATCGGATTCAAAACAGTGCTAGTGCGCGATTAATCAAATTGTTACAATTCGTGACATAGACCCCAACTCCACGTGAAAAACCAACCCTCGACAGTAGTTGCCACCAAAATTAGAGTAGTTGCCACCCCATTTTTCGACGTTTCAGAATGTAACTAACATTCTCCGCTATTGTAGAAATGGTGTATATGTGTGTGACTATAAATGCTCTAAATTACGCATACACCATGCGAAAAACCTGTGTACCGTATTGCAGACAGTGATGACGCGCCACATGGTAGTGACTGTTACCACTTAACGACCCCAGAGTCAGTTGTCAGCTGTCAGTTGTCAGCTGATTTGGAGAGACAAACATCACCCCTTTCTAGCCACTTTCGAGATCGCTTTCGGACCTTCCTAGTGAAACCGGACATGAAGTTGATGTCGGAAATTCCAGCCTTGATGATCACTTTATATTTTATTATTGTTGATTTCGTCCTTGAGCTGTAATTCAATTGTAAGCCATGGATTTTATAGACAAGAGTCGAGGTTGCTTTGCCGTTGGGAGAAAGGTCTTGTTTCTTGTTCAATTCGAGAAAAAAACATTTTTTTATTATCATTGTTATTAGCATTCAACAGAAAAACATATAGAGGGAGAAGGCGCGAAAATGAAAGTGAGAGTACTTAGGGTCTCGAAAGAAAATTATCGCTTTAAGCAAATCGTTAAAGTGTAAAATACCAGTTCCGGAAGCAAACGCTGAAATGCTTGAAAAGAGTACTAAACACTCAGAAAAATAATGACAAATTTTAATTAAAATTCTCGGTAAAGATCTAAATTTAAACATGGCATCACTGTACTTTAGATCCTAAAGATATCTAAGATTCTTTTTTTTTCTTTTTTAGTCGTTGAAACACTCACATGGATTCACTAATTTTCAGGAAAAATATTTGCTCTGCAAATAGAACAGCCTGTTTAAGTGGATCTAGTGACATTGACACAAAATTTTGAATACATTAACAATTTTGTCTAAATCAAGATACATTTGAACCGTGTTACAGCAGATCACCAAGGTTACTCAGAAGAGCAAAAAACGTTCTTAAAAATCGAATTATTTTGTAAACAAACAAAAATAAGAAAGAAAATTTGAGATTTAATAGGTCTGTACAAAATTTGTACAAATTGAATTTTTTGTTGTTGTTTAAACACCCATTAACATCATGTATATCAGAGTGCTGCACGAGAAATATGTTACGAACCAAATAGAAGCCTAGAAACTCACAATTTTTTAAAACTTTCAAAAAACTTATTTTGTCATAAAATCATTTGAAAACTAAATATTATTTTAAAAAATTTAATGTTTAAATCATTTTTATTTTTAAAAATTTGTTTAAAAATGCGAGATACGGAAACTAATAGCGCTATTTGATTTATCTAAAAAAAATACATAAAGCCTGTATTTCACTATTCTTGTATGGTCTCAATTAGGGACGTAGTATAAATAAACAATTAAAGGGTACAGACTTTATATTCATACTATATATAACAAATTGGATGGAGAAAAAATTGTCCACTGCATGGATACTATTAAGTTTTTGCCGCACAATAGTTTCTCTTATATTTAAACGAATCGTGTAAATAATTTTAAAATCAAATTTTTTACTGTTTGTTGGAAAAATGGCACTTATACTTGGTTCTGCTGTCCCACCTTTCATTTATTGCAATTAATTAACAGTCGTTATTTTAAAATTACTTAATTTTATTATTTGTTCTTACCAATTTTTGATAATGGATACATTTTATAAGTAACGGCTAATTTTGTTGGGGGGAGGGGGTTGTCATTCTCTAGAACTTTACAGTTTCCGATTTAAAATAAATATCTATATTTAAAGACCATTTACTTTTTAAAAAACTAGAAACAGTTGTTTTGTAGGAAAGATTGTCCCTGCAAAATTACGCCATGATCCATTAAAATTCAGCTATTTAAAAAAAAATGATTGAAGTGACAGTAAAAAAATTCTATTACGAGAATTATCTTCAGAATGATTATTTTTCGTAAGTTTTAAACTTTTTTTATAAAAAATAATGCCTTTTCTTTCATAAGACAAGAATAATAGTATCATTTCGATTTTTTAAATTTTCTTCCAGAGGCCTTGTTTTTATCAATACAACTACCTTACTCAAGATTATAAGATACTAAAAAAATTATAAAGTTAAATATTGAAAATGATTTACGAAGTGGAAATGATGCCCTTTAATTAGAAACTTTAATACAGACGAAATAAAAAAAGTTTAGATAAGGAAAAGTCCTCCACTGAAACGTAACTTACAATTAGTAGTTAATATCACTGAGAACATTAAAATTTTATTGCAGTTTTTAAGAAACTTTACTTCCAATATTTTACGTATATTTTTTATACTGATTTAAGAGCGTTTCTTAATTAGTGTGTTTCATTGATTTTATTTTATTTTTTATCCTACTTTCGAATAAAAATATACATAAATATGATATTTATCTTCATGCGGTCTGATTTTTACAGTATAAGATTTTAAAAATTCTGCTCTCTTAAACTAAAAGTTATTTTTTATATAATAACAATTTTTTAAAGCACTTTATATTCACATCGATGTATTTATAAATATCTTACTTCGTAGCAATAATATAAAAATTAATAAAACAATAAAACAGATCGTTATTTCGAGTTTTCGTTGGGATTTTTAGAATTAAATGTTGGTCTATATACTTTGTTATTCATTTTTTAAATTCACCCGTTAATTTATTATTTTTCCATTTTAGAATTCTTCTTACTCTTTGAAGAATAAACTTTCTTACTTCAATGCAATTAACACTTATATTCAGACTTCATTACAGTTACACAATCGAATTTGCAATCCAATTAATTTGAATAGAGTTGAGAAACACAAATTCAAATTAGTTTCTTAAGTAATTCTAATTTGTAAGTGAAATAATTTGAACTGATCTCTGACACTTGAAATTATTTTCTACTAAATAGATTAAAGTCTCATTACAATTTGAGAATTTCATTAGAGCAATCATAAAGTTTGTATAAAATGTCGTATTTCTAACTGTATCAGTATAATATATTAATAATAACATATTATATATAAATATATTAATGCAATGTTTACTTATAAACATGGAAATTCTTAAAGAAAATTGGATTAACGTAATTAGCTGTAACAATGAAGTTTCCTAAAATTATTAGACATCGATGCAAGATTTAATTTCTGTCTCTTACGGTGAATAGTCACACAAAAAACTGTTATGTGTAGGAAGAAAAATGTTGTTTATTAGCCTCTAAAATATGAAATTCGTGGGACGAAACGTGCTTGGAACATTTTCTCTAAAAAAACTAGTGGGAAGTGATAACAAACGCCTAAGTAATTAATGAATTGTTTAGAATTCTATTTCTGAATGCCAATAAAGAAATTATTTTAATATAAAAACCAAACTTATAATTTTAAATCCTCAACCGCAACAAAGTAAAAATTAAATCCCATTCATCAAATTCTTACTGTAGCATCCAGAAGCGCTTTCATAATGAGGATCATTAAAAAATAAAGTATAATTTCATCTGTTTTGTAAAAGAACGCATACAAACTGATAAAATAATTTCACTTTAATTAGGTTTTTAACATGTTTTTTTATTAATTTAAAAGGAGCACTAATTTACAGAGAACAATTACAAAGTTTCAATTAAAATTAAGGTTAGTAGCAGGATTTCGATGTATTCTTAAGATTTAACATTTTAACTTTCTATGAAAGCATCTTTAAAAATTCAGAGGGCAAGGTTATTGGCACTGATACAGATGCCACAGACAAACTTTCATCCTTCATCAGACAAAAATTTCTTTTTATCGATATCCTGACACTTACATTTTTCACTTCTATATATATATATATATATCTTTGAACTTTTTTTTTTGTAAATTCCACAAACGCCAAATTGGCCCATACATAGTTTTTCTGCATTATAGAAAGGGATTTAAAAAATGCTCAGGAATTACGTAATACAAATTATGCAAACGAAAGAATTTTTCGCTTCAATTTTGCTTTTTAAGATTATGTCTAATTTGAAAATTACTGAAGTTGCAGCTCTTTTTGTTATTAGTTTCTTTTATGTTAATACAAGAAGCATAGAAAATACTTATCTCAGTTATAATATCTCAAATTTAAGACTAAAATTTTCGAAAAAAAATCAGTTAGCATATTCTTCACTCTTACAATGTTAGATCCGTGAATGATTTGAATAATTATTTAATTATTAGATTTCACTATTGATTATAGTTATTTTTTATTACTGGCGTATTAGACTGTTTAACCAAATTCTTTCTAGAATAGGGACTTATTTGTAGTTTGCATTCATTATTTGAATCCAGCGTTTCGATAAAAATTTTCCGTGATTATATGAAGAGATGACCTTTTCTTTATAAACGTGACATTTGTACAAATTATACATTTTTAGATTGTACATAGTCAGCAATTGGAATAAATGACGATGAAACTGCGGAATGTGAGATCGTGTAGCTTTCAGAAATCGCGTGCGCAATTCTCATTATCCCATATCAACTCAATTTTCACAAACGTATTATCAGACTGTGACGTATCAAAAAATATCTCTAGTTCTTCAAATCTAGCAATCAAACGCGATTTGCGCTATGTGCTCATCCTTGCGAAAAATCTCATCAAATTTTTCTTTTGTGTTTGAGAAATTAAAGATTCTTTAATTCATACTCATATTTTACATTCGTTTCGATTTATCTTAATTAAATGCGGAAGGAATGATCGAGTATTAGTGTTAGTTTATATTTCCTTTTCGTTTTCTTTTAGTGAAAAAATGAATATTGATTTCTTTTAGATAAAAAAAATGATATAATAAACTAATAGGGTGGTTGCTGAACCGGGGAACCGGGAAATGACAGTGCATTTAATTTTCATCGGGGATTTGGCCATGTTTTTTGGAGAAAAATATATCCAATCATTTTTTCAATTATAAAATCATTCAGTTTGATAAAATTACTGAAATAATTACAAATTAAAAGCGATTGAATTTTTTAAATAAAAAGAGTGCCAAGTTGCTCAACTGTAAATGTAAATTAATTAATTATTTTCAAAATTAAACTGTAGTTTGAATGTTAAGAATTGATTAAAAATTTATTTGACAAGGCGATTCTGAATCTGATAAAAATAATATTTGTTACAGAATTTAACGTTAAAAATCGAACTGTTCTAATTTGAAAGCATTGGCAGTTAAGCAAATGTTTAAACTGGAATGTAAACTTAAATTCAAATAAAAACATTTATAATTGAATGCTTTTATTTAATTTGACATTTTCAAAATAAAAAATAGAAACTTTTAAATGTAATTATAAATAAAAATTTAAATCAAAACGATTTGAAATTGAATTGTTTGAGATAGAAAACCCTAAATCGTAAAGATTTCATCGTGTACTAACTTTAGATTATTTTTTAAATGATTTAAGTTAAAATAATTTAACTTTTAATTTGAAAAGGTTTCAAGATTAAAAAAATATATTCGTTTTATTTTTAATGTTTCTGACTTGATTAAAATTTAAAAATTAAAAGCCTTCATTTTTGCTCAAAAGTTGACAACTTAAAAGAATTTCGCTTTTAGTTCTTTCATTTGCACTTCAGCTTTGATTGATTCATATGAAAATTTTTCTTAATTCAATGACAGTGAAAATTTTATGCGAACCCGGAAATGACCGGGAATGTTTTCCTCGATTGAAACGACCACCCTATAAATATTCAGTTTGCAACCTATTTTATTCATATTTATATCTAGATTATTGTGGCATATGATTTTTAAAATAATCATTGTAGGTCGTGTTACTTTTCCTTCAAAGCTTTTTTTTTGCAATTTTCAGCCAGAAACTTTAAAACTTTATTTTAGAAATTCTTTCCTTAAAATATACAATTTGTAAGGGCTTAATTTGATAAAAAGATATTAAGTCTTTTTGGGCATTATCGTCGTCTAATTTGAGAATTATTTATTTTTAAATCTTATTTAAAGTACTTATTTTTTCTATTTTTAGCACACAATTTATGATTTCTGACTAAAGTCCCAGGTGTATTTGAACTCGCGATATTTTTGCGCAAGAATGGAGGTATAGAAATGAGCTCTAGCTAGTTCACTGACACAGGAGATATATCTATAGAAATACTAGGCTTTCTCCGGATCACGAACTTTTACTTTTGCCACAGGCAAATTCACATAGACTTGTGTTCATAAATGTCTACATTGCAAAGTCATAAACGACCTTGCATCGCTGCCACTCATCTACAAAGAAACTGCTTATCAATTTTTTTCTCAATAATTATTTAATCCTTTACTACAATTAATGAAAAAATAATAATATTAAAGCGAAAAAATCCCACTAAATAATTTGCATAAATTATATACAGTTTTTTTCTGTACGTGTACCCCCCCTTTGTAAGGTTCCAAACATTATAACCCTCCCCCTTTTCTTACTTAATTTTTACCGACCTAATATTTTCGCTAATTACCTAAGTAGTGCAACTTTCAACCATTTCGTGGAATTTTCAACCAAAAATGATATACTAAAAAATATGAATTCTGGAAAAAAATACATACATTTTTAACCAAATAGTTACATTTTTAATCAAGAAGATTATTTTTGTACCAAAACCGACGAATTTTCAACAAATAAGATCAGTTTTTAACAAATAGTTGAATTTTCAGCAAATTTCATATATTTTATGCCAAACAGTTGAGTTTTCAAACAAATAGTTGAATTTTTACATTAAACAAAAAATAATTTTAAACTGAAAAACGAATTTTCAACAAATTAGTTCAATTTTCAAGTAAAACTATTAATCTTTCCCCAAAAATTGAATTTAGAAGTAGTATTAGCTATTAAATAATCAGTTGAATTTTCAACCTAAAAAGATTAATTTTCAACAAAAAATGTAATAATTCATATCTCAAACAAAATTGATTTTAATTTTAAATCAAGATCAACTTTCAATTGAAAGAAAAAATATGAATTTCCAACAAAATACTTTGATCCTGAACTAAAACGGATTAGTTTTCAACCAAAAGGTTGCATTAAAAAAATGTATTTTCTACCAAAAAATACGACTCTTCCATAAAATGGTTTACTTAAATATTCATTAAAAAATGTTTTAAGCAAGGGAAAAGGAATTATTTGAAATTTTTAACAAAAGAAATTCATTTTTAAGTAAAATAATAAATCTTTAATTTAAAAAATTAATTTTTAAAAAAGTACTTCAACTTTCGACCAAATAGTACAGATTGTACCATTTCTTTGAATTTTCGAACCGAAAAAACTTGTTTTTAATAGAATAGTTTATGTTTCAACAGAAAAATGTGAATTTTCAAATAAAACGTTAATTTTAAACTCAAACGGAATAATTTTTAACCAGACAGCTGCATTTCTAAACAAGAAAGATCAAATTTGTACAAAAAAATGCATTTTTAAACCAAAAAAAGAAAAAAATCAATCAAGTTGTTGAATTTTCAAGTCAAAAAGACGAATTTTTATCAAAATAGTTGAATTTTGAAAACAAAAAAAAGGACTGCGGTGCTTGTGATAAATAAATAGGAATTTTGATAATTTATAGACTAAAGAATATTATTTTAAATAAACATTGAAGTTTATTTTTAATACTTTAAAAAGTACTCTTTGTTAATAACACATTTTATTTTCTAAGCTTATAAAATCTTAGTAGGATCTTTGGAGAGTCGGAGCAAATCCCACTGTATCTTAGATGGGGGGTATGGGAGTTGAAAATGTTATTAATTTATTATTATTTCGTGAATTTATGATTACTACATCTATATTATTACTAATATTACGAGATGCTACTAATATTATTAGGAAAATTACAAGTAATCTGCCGTGATTTGAGAAAACACCATTACCGCGGATTCTAATTCACTTTCTGCAGTTTTTTGTTCTTCACTAATTTGCATGTTGATTGGGATGCTGAAATTCAGAAAATCCCGTAACGGGCAGTTACGGCTCTCTTCAAATCGCGGACCTCAGAAATAGGCCTGTCGTAATTTGACAAAATGCTTTTCACGACAAAATATTTTTTCTCGGTGTTCGATGATTCCGGAGAACGCCGCGAGCGGGTATAGAGGAGCTCTTCGAAATCACGAAGGCTCGAAATCACCGTCCGATAATTTAGTAAAGTCCATAACCACTCGTTGCGGTTTTTTCTCGAATTCATCTGTGACGTATTCAGCTGTCCATGATTTGAGCCTACAGTTAACGGTCTGTTACGGCTCCCTTCCAAATCACGACTTGCCAAATTTTGCAGTTAACGGCGGTTTTCCAAAACTTAGCAATAATTATTTTAAAAGTTGTTAAAATTTTGAAAAAATTATTTTAATAATCCGGTGCATCTTTCCTTCCCGATTTCAACGATATAAAAAATTCATTTTTCAATTTTTTTGCAGTTAACGGTATTTTCTCAAATCACGGCAGTAATACTGTTAGAATGATCAATAAAGAAAGATAATTTTTTACATTTAATGCATTATTTACCACAGTAAACACTAAATTATGCTGCCAAACATCTGTTTACAATAATATATTTTTAACTTTTGTTTTTTAGTGATTTGAAGACATAAAAAAATATCTTAGGTATGAAATGGTTTCTTCCAAGCCCCTCTCCCACCTCCCTTCTTTCGGTAAGACAGTGAACAAAAAATCGTTGACCTATCCACCCCCCTTCCCAAAAAAAAGACTGAGTAATTTATGCACGGCCTCTCAGTACACAAAAATTATTCGTAAATATACTATTTAAATTCAAAGAAGTGTCTCGTCATGCCGGAAGTCTGGATGAGTAGTGAAATATTTTTCATAAGTTTGGCCAGTCGTCTCGAAATTTTGGGACGACTTGTTTATCGCCTTTTCCATCTTCCCCAATTTTTCGGGACAAGTAGACGCAGCCTAAAGTTATGCCAGACTTTTTCCTTTTAACCTCATTATAAATAATTTTTTTTGGCACGTGTCATTTTTATATTTGTCACAGTGCCAAAAAAGAAAGGAAACTTAACGAATTCTATAATTTAATCTCGTTAAATCCAGGATTTTTTGAACTTCGGCTGGTCTTCAACCTCTGTTTTCTATGTCTATGAACCACTTCTAATAATAGTTAATATATTTTCAAAGCAAGGGATCTTCTCGTATATCAGCGAAGTATAAATACAGTTCTTTAAGAAATAGTTAATTGAGTGTCGATAAAATTGATGTATCCGCAATAACCATTCCAAATTTGAATCATATTTAAAATTAATTTGAAGTTTTACATTATATTTGAGTAATGATAAATAAGGTAGCACCACGTGGTCTTTTGAATTCGATGAAAGTGAAATGAAGAGTCTTGTGAAAGGTCGTTTCTCACGAGCAAGAAGTGACTAAAGAGGCGCAGAATGACAATTCCTTTGACGACGATTCCTTTCCACGTGATCTTACCAAAGGTGGGGCAGATGTAAACATAAGAAATGGGCTTGGTAGTTTGAGTTAAAAAAAAATTCTCATAAAAGTTAAGTGAATCATTCGGTTAGTAAATTTAAAGGCCTTGGCAATGTGTAACAAAATTTCGGTACGAATACCTTGATTTTTGCTTTACGTGTAGACTAGAGTGATTCAAAATCACTTTTTTTATATATAGAGGGCAATGATTCTCCCAAGAATATTGCATCTTTTTGTTTTTTTTCCGCAATTTTGAGTTTAACAGATGCCGCTGGGCACTCAAAATTTCTCATGGAAAATAGATACACAGTTAATCCTGAGGTACCAATAGTACTGCAGCTCAATTCAATCTTCTATTTAATATCAAAATGATCCAATGTCATAGCCCGGTCAAAATAGACATTCAAGGTTACATTAATTCGCATAGAGCTGAATCTTGGTTTGATTGTTTATATCATCAATATAAAAGAAATGTTAAATGTCCCCATGGATCCCGCTTATGCAAAAAAAAGTTATTCAAGGTTAAAGTTCGCAAAAATGAGTTTTTTGCATTTTTCAACCAAACGGTAAGTTTTATCATAAAAATAAATTAAACACAAATTGTAGAGCATGCAATTATCTAAAAAAAATTGTCCTTGCATATTTTCCCCTGAGAATCACCGTTTTTGAGATATAGCGATTCAAAAGTTGCAATCTCCATAATAAGCACACTTTTCCACGCCACCTGTGAGGTAGTGTACACATCGCGCTTTTTTTTAACGTGGTTTCTCCGGTAGGCCTATTCCACGGTCTATTGTGGGCTTGTTTATTAAAATAATGTTGTTTTTAATAAAAAAATGGATTTATTGGAGATAATGGAAGCTGTGTAAAACGTAATTATGGAAAAATATTCGTCAGAATCATAATCTTCTACTCGAACTTCAAAAGCAGTGTCTTCGTCTTCTTCTCTTTTTTCTTCTACTTATTCCTGCTGGATACACGTGAATTGTTCTAACAGAGATGCATTGGATGTCTCCTCACTAATATCGTAGGAATCCTCTTCTGATGGCGATTGAACATTGGAGCACGACAGTTCTTGACAACTGATAATTAGCTTCTCTTCCCCCAACCTCTGCTTCTGCTCAGCAACATCTATTTCGGGTATATTATCAAGTTCAAGTGTGGCTTGGTAATCAACTGGACCCAGAAAACTGGGGCTGGACGATAATTGAGGATACATTAGCACCAATCCAGACTTTAATTCAACCTGCGCCGGAAAAACTCCTGAATACAATTTTTTGAAATTGTAAAAAAGGATTTAATGCGAAATTCGACTGCAAAAAAGTTTGATTGTTTTGTTCAGCAACATGTACCAGTTGCCAAGGCTAGTCGTGCTCCAATGTTCAATCGCCATCAGAAGAGGATTCCTATGATATCAGTGAGGAGACATCTGATGCATCGCTGTTATAAAAATTCACGTGTATCCAGCAGGAAGAAGAAGACGAAGACACTGCTTTTGAAGTTCCGATAGAAGATTATGATTCTGACGAATAGTTTTCCATAATTGTTTTTCACACAGCTTTCATTATCTCCAATAAATCCATTTTTTTATTAAAAACAACATTATTTTATTAAACTAGCCCACGATAGACCGTTGAATAGGAGCGCCGTCTACACTACCTCACAGGTGGCGTGGAAACGTGTGCTTATTATGGAGATTGCAACTTTTGAATCGCTATATCTCAAAAACAGCAATTCTTAGGGAAAAAAGTATAAGGACAATTTTCGTAGATAATCACATGCTCTACAATTTTTGTTTGATATGTTTTTATGATAAAACTGACCATTTGGCTGTAAAATGAAAAACCCCATTTTTGCGAATTTTGACCTTGAATAACTTCTTTTGCACATGCGGGATCGATGGGCACTTTTGACATTTCTTATACATTAATGGTATAAACAATCAAACCAAGATTCAGCTTTATGCGAATTACTGTAACATGACCCCTATTTTTTGGGCTAACTTGACCGGACTATCAAAAATTAGAAAAATGTTCCAGCTCAACTTCACGATCCTAGCAACCGACAGTCCTGTTGTTTTTCTTGTTTTTTTTTTGTTTTTCAAAGATCTCACCAAAGGCAAATTCAATGTTCACGTATAACTGTAAAAAAGTCGATACTAAATCTGGTTTGTTTTAATTAAATGATTAACACTGCTGCAACTCACCTTGATCCAACTGCAAGATCAAATTATTACTCAAGGATTTTCTGTGTTGGGAAAAAATCACTTTTTGGGTTTTATGATGGACTTTATGAAATATCTTCTGTGGGTTTAGGAAAATATTATGGAAAAGTTAAAGGACATATTAAATCATCATATTTTAAAGTGCTCTTAAATTGTTTAAATAAGTGTATCTGTTTAAGTAATTGTTTTCTCAAAGGGTTGAAAATTACTTTAAAATATTTATAGGTATCCCACTGCACTACTGTCACCTTTTCATTATAATTTCCCAAACCTACAGAATTTATTTCGAAAACTCCGAAGAGTAATTTTCTCTCTGTTTTGTACATGAGAAATTTCGAAAAAAATGCAGTTTCTTTTTTCGGATTTGGAACCAAATTGGGAGGAATCGTTGCCGTACAATGCGAAAAACAAAACTTTCCAACCAATTTTCGATCCATCCCAGCGTAGAAACTGCGAAATTTAAAAAAAACTGAAGCACCATGCCAATATTTGTACAATTTTCGAACCAAAATAATAAATGTTTCGCTTAAGATTGCGAAAGTCACGAAATGTTTGAAAGCCTGATCACGACTTCGTATAGCATTTTTTGTTAACTTCCGGTATACAATCACAATAAAACATGAATTGCGAAGAATATCGTCAAAATTTATTTTTTAAATATTGATTCGATAACTTGCATGGACGGCATTTACACACTGGAAATGTTTGTAAATACTTAAAATAATATTTACATAACAATAAAATTTTAATATTTCATAACTTTATGGATCGAATTTTACGGTTAGTCGGCTTTCAATCTTTTTTCAATATAATCTCATTCATCTATTAAATAAAAAATTCTCGGTCTTGAGAGATTGAGTCTCAGCAATTAAGAAACAATGAAGTGAAGATGTCCATTGTTTTATTACTTTTCTCACACAACAAATTATTTCCACGGGAAAATAACTTAGTATCTTACTTTCCGGATAAGGTAAGATTGAATTTTTAATCTTCTTAATTGCAGTAATTTATAAATACTTGATTAAAAAAATAAGAGATAAAGTTTCGAAAAGAGATTACTGTATTAATTTGGAACTCTGTATACCAATGTATTTTGACACGCTGCTTATTAATATGACAATGAAAATACTCGCCAATGTTATTTTTAAGGTCAAAACCCCCAAAGAAACGGTTTTTCAAATCGTTATATTTAAACCGATATATTAAACAAATGATGCGTACCACCAGCTAATGAGGAGATCTGGAAAAGGGGAGATGATTTGATGTAATTAAAACTCCCCCGATACGTACCCTATCCCAAAGATATATTTGAAAAGTGTAGGGATCTAACCTAAACTATTTTGGTGATCAGTTACAGAGCAGCTTTCGCGCTTTTCATGATACATTGGAAAGGGGTATGGGTGTGACTTCATTTATAATATTTGCCACGTCACAATGATTCCTTCCCGCTGTCTGCCCTTCCACGAGATATTGGAAAGTGGTACAGATTTGACTTGAATTATTTTTGTGACCAGTCACAAGTTTGTCTTTAAGCTCCCCACGAGACATTTGAGAGGGATGGGAGTTATAGTAATTTATTTCTATTCCTTTCTGGTCGGAAAGGGTGACGGATATAATTGACATTATTTCTTTTACCAATCAAGAGGTTGCCTTCCCCCCACGAGGCATTAGAAAAGAGTAAAACTATGAACTTAACTAATTCTGTTACCAGTCAGAGGGGTGTCTTCTTAACTAGTAATCACAGAAGTGCCCCAAGTAATTCCATTTCAAGAATTCCACACTTTTAACCATAACTTTCCTTTTTTTAAAATAAAGGTTTTGAAGAAAAAATGTATATGGCATGAAACGTATATTTCTGAAAGATATACAACTTTTACTTTAATTTTTATTATTCACTGAAATAAATTGAAAAAATGACACTTTTTAGTTTTAGTAAGTTCTGACCTTAAAATATAAAGCAAGATTTTCACCATCATATTCGTCAGTTCGCGAAAGCACCTCATACCGTTGGATTCGGGAGACTATTCTGCATAATATTTATTTTAAAAATTCCGGGGACCCATTTCCGCGGACCAAACGGTAACTGGCTCCCGGATTCAATGTCAAAATACATCGACGTAATAACATTCAAATTAATCGGAGGTACTCTCTTTTCAGAATATAACCCAAAATTAGTAAAATATAACATTTTTATTCGTGTATTTGCATGGGAAAAATTGTAATGTCTCTTAATTCAACTAAATTGTTTATAAAAATCGGTTTATTGAAATGGGCTTTCAAAATTTCCTCTGTTCTTTTTGGATAATTTAATTTAATTTTTTAAGTTTCTAATTTGACTAATGATGAAATTTGGAACGTTAGTAAACGCAAAAAAGATTAAGAAGCAAGTGCTACTTGACCAGTTGTCTCCACTGACATAAAAGAACGAGGCTAAGACTCTGAAAAGTGTGGCATTGGCAACTATCTGACCTGCATTTTCAACTCACAGTGATAAGTTAGAGTGGTACTTACTACTTACGTTTGGTAAATGCTTGTTAAACGCAACTCACACCTTCATACGTCCCACAATTGATTGTGACACGCCGATTTCCAAATGACCCGTTACTTTTCTCCACAGTTTGTTTTACAACTCAATTTTACGCAAGTTTGAATTTAAAAAAATGATTTAAAACCTTTTCAGTAAACCATTTAAACAATTCGATAACGCATATCAAAAATATTTGGTCAACGCTCACCGAATGTCGGTGAACCTAGCCACGACCATTTTTTATATTTACTCAAGAGACAATTTTAATTGGATTTTCTTGTGTTTTTTCTCTTATGTTTATTCTTCTTTTTAATATTTTTATAGAAATAAACTTTTTAATGCAATCAACCAAATTTAAATCGCTAGCCTTTTTAATTGGAACATGCTGCCATTTCGCGAATTGTGTTACGTTGAATTCAAATATCAGTTTGTCCGACAGTTTTAATTTGATTCCCAGCTTTTGCGTTTGCGTTTGCAGAAAACATTTTATGGAGGAAGTACAAAGTAAATGGAATTACCCAGCCTTGTCAGCGCAACTTCTATACTGTTATGTTAGGATTATTCTCTTTTCGAAAATAAAATCTCAGTGAAATCAGCTCTATCTTTATTTCGCGGATTTAATTCTGCTGAGTTAATTTTTATAATTGGGTCAATAAAGTTTATAGTTTTGTCATATTTCATCAGGAAAATATGAAAATAATATAATAAAATGGTCCTATACGAAAATTTAAAGTTTGTGCGACGAATTATTCTCACTGAAAAACAAATCCTAGAAGTTATTATACCTTGAAATTGGTTGGGATTACATGCAGAAAAAGCTGTCTGGATTTAAGCAAAATTGGTTCAAATTTAAAATATCTAACTAAATCTCAGACTTGAGTCTTAAATCCAGACGAATTTTACTCAATTTAATGCTAGCTAGTTTTAAGTGTAACCATTTTTACGTTTTTTTTTACGAAGAAAAATATTTGAATCAAAAGAATCCCATTTTTGATATAGGGCCAAACAAATGGGTATTTGATTCTATATGAGATTTGGTGTTTGGATATATCATTCTATGGTAAAAAAAGAAACACCGAGAGGAACACGTATTTCTGTATAATAAAAAAATTCTGGATTTTTAAATAATTATTTAAAGATAAGCTGCGAATTCTAAAAAATTCACATCAAGTTTTTTTTTTAATGTAATATTTTCTGAATGAGCTTATCCCACTTAAATTATTTTTTTAGTTCTAGTCTCCAAATGTCCACTATAGCCGATGCGATAAGTCTTTATTTAATCCAAAAACTGTTGGTAATATATTTCAATTGAATTAAATTTTATTTCTAATTTCTTTATTTATCCCAGTATGACAACGTTTGATTTTAATTAATTTTGGTGGGAGGATTCCCCCCCACTCTTCACTCGACATTGACACTTCCATTAACGTATCAAAGCTAACGGCAATGTTCACTGACTAGTTTGTAATCGCGAATCGACTGGTGCGATCATCGTAAAGGTGAAAATAAATAATTATAAAAAATATACAATACCATATATAATTAAAAATATTAATTAAAAAATACGACTGAATGAATAAAATAAAAATATGAAAAGTACGAAAAAGTGAACAAAATGTGCCCTTGAAATTATAGTGCAAGTGACTAAAATTGGTATAAGTTCGGTATATAAAAAAATGAATAAACTTTCATCAAAGTTTTACTCTACTGTAGAAGGGAAGTTTATTTTTGATCAGGTTTATGTTATAAGGTGTAATGAATATAAATCTTTTAAATGACTTGATCTTAAGATTGTAGTCCAGTATTTTATCTATCAACTATCTTGACATTAGTATTTTTTGTCTAATCAAGTCAAGCTTAGTAGGTCACGGAATAAATCAATAAAAAAATGATTAATAGTTACCGGTCTTGCAGTTCCTGGCACTTGTCATTATAAATAGCTATTCATTTCAGTAATAAGAACAAATTTTTATTGTTTTATTGCGCAATTTGTAATCTGGTCTTTTTTCTAAAAATATGTGTGACAACAAATTTAAGTTTTCCTTTCAGTGCGAAATGTCAAGTTTTAATCTATTTTAGGTTCGCAATTAGATTTCGAGTTCTCTTTTATTTCTATTGAAAAAATAGAAAATCTTCACTATAAATAATTGGAGTGCTTTATCAAAACTGGAAAGCTTTTTCGACTTTGAAAATTATTAAAGTAATAAGTCTTAGCAAACATTTAAAAAAAGAGGCAAGTTTCAATTATTTCTTTCGAAGAAATATGTTTGCAATATTGACAAGTGCCTCGGTGCCAGTCTGCACAGGGACAATGCATGCTGGATTTCTAGTTCATTGCTATTCATCGGCTTTGACTTTTTGTACGTGAGGCCTCAATTTACAGGCATTAAAGAGGAACAAACGGAATCGCACATACACCTCCTATCCCCAAAATCAGACCACGTTTTGAAGCCAAAACCCCAAAAAATTGACCCCATAACCAAAATCCATAATGAGTAATCTTGTTTTAATTGACAGTTAGAGGGACTAAAAATATTTGATTAAAAATGTCAATCAAAACTACTAAACCAAAAATTGCTTTTGGTTCGCTAAATAAAATAAAATAAAATTATGTTTTTGGGAAAAACTTGCTTCTCAGGAACTGGTATTTTTTTGTGACGCTTTAGATTCAAGATATAGATATTTCACGAATTACAGTGATTTTACCTCTTAACATTGAGTGCTTACTACTCAGGTCTTGAATTTCTCATGGGGTCAACCGGAGACGTTTTCCCAGCGCAAACTTTCCTCTGTCACTGTTGTTGCCAATCTTTTTATTCTTTTTATTTTCGCTCTTTTTCAACGAGACATCATCCATATTAATCGTCTCTCATTAGAAAGTTTTTACGCACCATCAATTACAAACTCGGAGAAAACTTTTGCTTATTTTCAATTAATTTTTCCCTTTTTTTCTTTCTTTTCTTCAATTGACAATTCCCATTTTTGTTTGAAAATTTTTCTGTTTGAAAAAATAGTCTGGTATAAAAGAATCACATGTATTAAATCGTGATCAGAAGTAAAAAATGTTCTTTGAATGGAGAAAATAATTCATAAAAATTTGAGGAACTTTGACTGCTTCAGTTTTTTCCTCTTTCGCGAAACTTACTTTCACGTCATAATTCTGCAATTCGAGCTTTCTATAGTCACGATTCTACTTCATTCATAACTGTGAATGGATCTGCACCGACAGGATTTTATTGACAGACGATTTTTTTAAATTCTGATTTTTTTCCATTCATTCATTCTTCAACAAATTCTTTTAACGTGAAATTCTTTCATTTTGAACATTCTCAACATTTTCAAGATTTTAGACTTTTTTCTGTTAATTAGACAAGTTCGGATGCATAAGATTTTTCTGTTTTTTATTTCAACTTGGATGTTTTTTAATTTGGGAAGTTTTCAACAATAATTTTTAAATTTTTCAATTCTGTATATATACAATTTTAAGAACAATTTCAAAATTTTAATTTAAAACTTTCTTATTTATTTATTTATGCTTGAAAAAGTTTTATTTGAGCATTATTTATTCTTGTATATAACTGGATGCATTGAAAATCAGACAGGTCCTGCACTTGAAGTCGGAAAATCTCTCAGGGACGAAATATGTTTCTCAGAAGAAATTAGGCGATACACATTTTTTCGATTTGCTAAAAAAAATGTTACTGAGTTATGCGTATTTGAATAGAAAAGTTGGCTTTAATCCTATATAACTTTTGGCCCGAGTCAGGCATTTTATATTTATTTTCAATTTCTGTTAGCGTATATTGTCTTATTTCGAAATCTATCGGAAAAATTTAAAAAGACTCTAAATTAACAAAATGGCGGCAGTTTATCTGAAAATATTAAAAGTCGATTTTCTCAAAAACCAGCGCTTACATTTTTTACCAACTTTTTTTGAAATTTGTGCTTTCAAAAGGAAAACATCTTATCAGTTATATGTTAAGAAAAAACTTTTTACGTTTTAAAAACCTCTTACTCATTTATTATATCTTGCACCATTTAAGAGAAAAATTTAAAAATTCTATTTTTATGAACAAAATCATTCTCGTCACACTTGGTTTGTGGAAGACCCACCTTTTTTTATTTAATATTTTTGAAGAAATGCATTTTTATATAAAGAAAACACTGTGGTTTTTAAGTAAACTGAACAGTTTTTATGACCAAACAATTATTTTTCATAAAATCAAATTTTTCTAAAAAAGAAGACAGATAAGAAAAAATGTTAAGAAAGTTCTCTTATTAATTTATATCTTACTCTATTTAAGAGAAAAATTAAAAAATTTAATTTTCATGAACAAAAAAATTTTTTTGACCGTAAAAATGGCTTATTTAAAAAGAAAGGACAATTCCGTAATACTAGTCAGTGCCTGTTGAAAAATATCATGATAAATGTGAAATATATTTAAATATATATGGAATATAACAAATTTGTAGTGAAACCATTTCTTATCGAGATACTACTTTAGTAATTTAAATTTTGTCGGTGAAAATATTTAAAATTTGATTCTATGAAAAATGATTTTCTGGTCATACAAATTTTTGCTTATGAAAATTGAATTTTTTAATTTTCTCGCAAATTATGCTAGATATCATAAATAGATCAAAAAATTTAGTCCGCAAAGAGCTTACTATAAATTTCTTCATTACGAGAGTACAAATTCCACAAGAAGTTGGACAAAATATAAGTCTGGGATTTTTGAGAAAAACGACTTTCAGTATTTTTAGAAAAACCACATAACTTCGTAGACAATATTTTTTTCGCAAGTCGGAAAAATACGTATCGCCTAATTTTCTCTGAAAAGTAAAGCTGTCTGATTTCAAATGGATTCCGGCATATAAACTTTAAATCTCGCTTTCAATTGCTTAAATAAAAATAAAGAAATTAAGCTTAAAATCATTCGGAATTCTTTGCTTTGCTTCTAACCACTTGCCTTTAAAATTATACTCCTAGTAATTACCACTACAATTTGGTATTTCCTGTCTGCCTTTCTATCTTAATTCTCAAGTATAAATGCAACAAATTGAGGTGTAAATCTCGTTGAAAAGAGAATTTCCGTACAAAAAATCGAAGATGATTAAATTTAAGTTTCGCCTTTCTGGAAATTGTTGAAAAACAGGTCTGTTAGATACAGCAATGTATCTCTGAGAACAAGAAATTTTCTTCTCCGCAAACGAACCAAAGAATTTTGTGATAAGAAATACCAAACGTTTCAACGACAATGGGCACGTCAAGAGAAATCTCGAATCTGAAAGACAGCAGTGAACAAAGTGAGATTCGCAGAGGAAATCATTCGAGTATCTGGGAATGTGTGACTGTGTAAAAAGTTGACGAGAAACGAGAATCGAGGAACGTGTAAAGTATCAAGTACAAACTGAGGATGTTCGGTGTAACGATGATGGAGCCACGTGAAAGGATGGTCGCGTGCACGCTACCTCCTGCGCATCATCAACAACACCATTACCGTCAAGTGATAAGAACGACGAAAGTACATCACAGCTCGCGATGCACTAGAGTTGTCACTGTACAGGAAAAGGTCATCAGGTCACGATTGCAGCTGGGATATTCTACTCCAACCTCCTTTATAAATCGGTACTTTTTCATTTTACATTTTTCCTTTTTTCTATTTCCACTGTACAGAAAAATTTTATCAGGTCACAATTGAAGCTAGGATATTCTACTCGAACATCCTTTACAAATCGGTACTTTTTTATTTAACAAATTTTTCTTTCTTTTTCTATTTCCACTGCTAAAAATATGTGCGGCGTAAATAAAAGTTTGTATCTGTTAGAACTTGAACTCCAATAGAAATCGGTGGAAACCCGAAACGGCTCATTTGGAAACCGTAAAGGGTTCCTTTTGAGAGCACTTAAATAATAACAGAAAGGTACATTCACAAACCAATCGATTGCAAAGTGGGGTTGGTAAGTTAGGGATTTACAGAATTTGGCGGTAAAGGAAATGATGTGGCATTTGAATACGCCTTTATGTTTACAATTTTGCAACATATCCTGAAGATGATATTCATCAAGTTATTGTATTCTATTCATGCATGTGTGCTTTAAGATAAAAGTTATGTTATCAACAAGACAGAATGTGGAAGTGGGCAAAGCGAAACATAGGTTTTTTGGAAAATGTCTTTATTAAAATTGAGTTCCTCTGGAAGTCGAACTGGAAGCACCTTTAAAAAAATACATCGTTTTGGGTTTCTTTTCAGCAAGAGGGGTTCCTTTTTGTTGCAGTTCCTTATTTGGAACCAAAAATGGGCTCTAAAAGAAACCTCCGTTTTTTCTGTGACCTTAAGATTCCAGTTTCCAAAGGACGGATCCAATATGGCGGTCCAAAAATCAAAGTTGATGCGATCCGCTATTTTGAAATTTGAAAATCTGAGATGGAATTCAAAATTAACTATCTCAAACAATTTCACTCAACAGAAACCAAATCCATTTTATCCTCCATTTTATGTTTTTTTAATGTGAGACTGACTTGAATTAAGCGACTTCAAAAACCGTCAGAAACTGACTTTCAAGTAGAACGTATTGTCTTTTATGAAAATAAAACAATACGCTTTATTTTTAAAAGGAGCATAAATTTATATTAACACAAAAAAAAGTTTTGGATGAAGAATCTCGATCTTGTTTTAAAACAAAAAGTGGGCTTAAATCCAGCTTTAATAATAAAACCGCTCTGTGCGCCTCAATAATTTCACAGGCACACCAAAAAATAATAGCGTCATGTGCAGTGATCTGAGCCACCATTCCTATACATATATATATTGGTGTCGCTGAATTCAACTCTGGTATAAGATTTGCTCCTTCACGTCAGGTGTTATATGAGAAAATTAGCCTTTTTGACCATTATCTAAAAACAACATAGTGGGAGAATCTGAAATTCTAGAAACTACTAGTATGGAAATAATTTTTTAATATAATCAGTAAAAATACAAGGTTCAATCTTTAATTTGAGCCACACTAGAAGTTTCGAGAACGTCAGATTCGCCCCACTATGTTGTTTTTAAATAATTGACAGAAAGGCTAATTGTCTTGAGAAGCTCAGGTAATAGAGCAAATCTGATACCAAATTCGGATTCAGAGTCCCAAAAAACTTATAGGTATGGTGGTGTCCATCGCACGTAATACTTATTTTTTGTGTGTCTGTTTTTTCAACCAGAAATATCTTGCACTCGACTTTTCTTTACATTATATTTTTTGCAGATAATTTTTAAGTATTTTATGCTCAAAACAAAGTATCCATCTAAAAGCTGCTAAAAGATTTAAAGAGATATAAAAAATTTCAAGGGATTTCAAAGATATTTGCATAATTTTAAAAGATTTCAAGGGATTTCTAGAGAGCGTTGGAAAACAAATTTAATTTATGGGAATTTTTAGCGATTACACAAATTTTAAAGGATTTTAAGGTATTTAAAGGAATTTCACCAGACTTGAAGAATTTCAAGGGATTTTAAGGGATTCTAAAGGATTTCAAGTGATAAGAAAAATTTCAGGAAATTATAAAGAATTTTTTAGGATTTCTAAATATTTTAAATTTCTAGGAATTAATTTCGCAAGATTTAAAGGACTTTTATAAAATTTGAAGGTATTTAAAATAGTTTAAGGGATTTTATAGGTACTCCAATTATTTTAAAGAGTTTAGAGGATTTTACAAATTTTGAGGTAGGTCAACCAACAAATTTTAATAGATTTAAAAGATTTTAATAGATTTAAAAATTTTTCTAAATGTATCGAGGTATTTCAAGAGGTTCGAAACGGTTTTCATGGATTTCAATTGAATTCTAAACGATTCTAAAAGTATCAAGAGAATTCAGATTTTTGCTATTTTGTTTATTTCAGCAGAATCCCTATTTTTGTGTACTATCATATGAGATTATAAGTGATGTAAAATGAATGGTTCTTTTGTAATTTCTCTACTTTTTACATTAAACATTTCTGACCCTATATCAAAGTTACAATTTGTTTGATTCGAATAAAATTTGTTTGAATTAAACAATAGCGTGTTTTACTCGAATAAATTTTGTTTAAATAGAAGAAAATATATTTAAACAATATCATGCTTTATTTTTCATTCGTATATAGGCAATTTTCTGTAATCCCATGCAATTTTGCAATCTAGTCAAAAATCCGAGTAATTAACCGCTCGGGTCCATCTTAATAAAAGAACAAAAACACAGATAAATCAGTTTGCCTTTTAAGTAACTATTTTAAAACTGGATCTAATTAACTCATCTTGCATTTGGATCTAGATTCAAGGCCATGACTCGTCCTTGGTTCAATGAAAGTGCAAGTTTGTTGATCCATGAATAAAATTCGTGGGTGTTTGATGAATTCACGTTTTTCTCCCATAGTCATTATATATATGCGCATATGTGTAAATTTATATGTTCATGTAGAACTATACATGTAAATATTGCAACCCGTTGGATATATTCAATTATACATGATTGGAGAAAGAAAAGAAGCCTCGAGCTCGACTTTTATCCTACAAATCCACCCACACTAACTCCTTACAACATAACGGTTTCTGTATGTGTAAATGTGTAAATTTATTGAGTCTGTAAATATGTGAGTAATGCGAGGTGTATGTACATGACGTGAATATGTAGTTGCGTAATAGCCATCTCACTCTATATATAGTCATCCACCGCGAGGTGTACTAATTCCATTAGAATTTAAAAGCATCGGACGTATACAATATAGCGAGCACGTCCGCAGATTGATGCAGTACGAACGCTGAGCTTCCGGTAAAATAAGAATGGATAGCTTGATTTTTACTGACGCTTCGCACGTTCCTGGAAAATTGGAATTATTTTTTTAGATATTCTGTACGAGGAAGTTTTTTTAAAAATGTAAATCCATTTCGGCAAATTTCGAAAGTAGATGACAGCAATTTAAAAAGGAAAATGCTTTTATGGATTGGTGAATTAATTATTGTTTCCTTTACTAATTTAAATTGTTTTAATGTCGAATGCCTTATATTAGTATAGTTTTCAAATGTTCAATTTGTTATTAAGACTTTTAAATTTGGAGAGTTTTTTTTACACATGAAAATTTTGTTGAATCAAATCAATTTTGGTTGATTCAACAATATAAACAAAGAAAAATTTGGTTGTTTCAACTAAATCGTTTTTTAAGTGATAACTTTGAAAGGTTAAATAAACCCTTGAAAAAAAACAATGGGTAATGAAATTCCTAAAGTTCATTTTCACCAATTTAATGAAGGGTGCAAAGGCATAACCATGTAAGTGACAGTGTCTTAAAAACACTATTTATTGATTAAAAAATGTCTAAAATTCCGCCCCACATTGGGGAGAAAAAATTTGATTTAAAATTGTTTAAGCCATTTTTGTTTGAAAAAGTTGTTTAAATTTTCGAGTTACGAAAAGGTAATAACGCCTTTTGATTGCGCAGAAAAAAATTACATAAAACTCATGTACTGGAAAATGTTTTGCTTCACCAAATTTGTTATTGTGTACATAGTATGAATATAATTTCTGTAAATATGTAATTGTTTATTTATACTACGCCACCAATTCATTTTATAAAAAGAGATTGACTTGGTGTTATTTTTTAGGTAAATCGAATGGCGCTATTAGTTTTTTCGTATCTAACATTTGTAAATAAAATTGCTTAAATAATCTTTTGTGAAAATTCAGTTTTTTAAAATGATTTGACAAATTTAAAAAATGTAATTTTTCAATTTTGAGCCATCTGTTTGACTTGTAAAGCGTTTTGGGTGTTTCACTGATATGTTTTATGTTAATTAGAGTTTAAAAAAAACAAGCTAAAATAAATAAAATTTAATTTCAAGCCTAAAATTGCTGAGTTTTTTCTTTTCTCGAAATTAATAATGTTCTTAAGCTGGAAGCTCTTAAAAATATTATGAATCAATCAGGGTGACCGCAGGTCAGGGAGCACATGGAAATGATGGAAAATTCCGAAAATGTGGTTGCTCAGGGAAAAGTCAGGGATTTTGGAAAAATTCAGCAAATTTGTTTAGGATTAATTGGTCTGGAGAGAAAATCGGGTTCGTCTGAAAATGTTTAAAATTAAGTTTTGCGTCTACCCTGTTCACCTAAACCCGAACTTAAAAAATTACTAATCAATTCCCTGTTGCCCTTAGAGCGTCGAAAAATTTGTATTTTCCAGAAAATTTATTATTTGAAATCCAAGAAAACTATGTTATAAATGAAAAATAAATTCCGAAGAAGGTGTAGGCATGTATAGGTTAAACCATTGAAAAATTTGATTTTCTACCTGAACTCGAACTTCAAAGTTAGAAAAAGTTCTTATACAGTCTGTCAAGTTAAAGCGTGTGTGGCTTTACTCGCAGTCGGTAAGGTGTTTCGACATGAGTTTGGTGTCAAAATATTAAGAAGAGCTCCCTCTTTCATGCTTTTTGATTTAACATTCAGTTTGCTTTCAATTCTCATCTTGTTACCACGTTA
>NC_046662.1:73193586-73201470 GCF_010883055.1 Belonocnema kinseyi | reverse complement strand
GAGGGAGCTCTTCTTAATATTTTGACACCAAAATCATGTCGATACACCTTACCGACTGCGAGTAAAGCCACCCACGCTTTAACTTGACAGACTGTATTGCTTGTAGGACTGAAGAAATTTCGATTGCTCGAGGAACGCCCCTACCAAGAAACCAAAGAAATTCTGTTATAAAGAAAAAATGGGAAGATTCTAATTTTTATCTAACTTGAACCTTAAAATTTCTTTTAAAAATTTCTATTACTTCTAGAACGGGGAAAATTTCATTTACTTTAAGAAAATCACTCCCTATAAGTCCAGGAAATTCGTTTTTAAATGAGAAAATAAATCCCGAAGAAGCTGGAACCATTTATGGACTATCATAAGAAAATTCGAATTTTCAACCAACCTAGAAATTTAAACTTTTGTAAAAATGCCCTTATTGCTTCTAGGAAATCGGAAATGCCATTTATTTCAAGAAAAACACTATATCTGGAAGCCAAAGAAATTTCTATTCTGAATGAAAAAATAAATACTAAAGGAGCTGTCGTTATTTAAAGGACGCCATCGGAAATTTGGATTTTTCACCTAAACCTGAACAACAAAATTTTTCTGAAAAATTCTTAATTGCTCCTAGGACGTTGGAAACTTTTCTAATGTTGGAAAATTATTTTGTGAAATCCAACGAAACTCTTTTCTACATGAAAAAATAAATTCTAAAAATTTTGCAGATATTTATAGGCCACTATTGGAAAATTCATGTTTTCACATAAAGCTGACCTTGAAATATTATTAGCCAGGGAAAAGTCAGGGTATTTTAAAAATGAAGCTTTGTGGCTACCCTGAGTAAAATTTCCTTTCTAATATATCTAAAATTACCTATACTAATCAAAGAATTAAAGCTTTCACCACTTCCATATTTTCATATAATTTTTCTCCTGCGCATCAGCTTTCCCTCTTTATCATAAAATTTTTCCTGCGCCTGCCATGAAGCATATAATGAATATGAAATAACCGTAAGTTTGGTCGTTAATGAAATGCCTAATGAAATCATGGTAAAATGGGCGAAGACAAGGTAAGATTATAGGTGAAAATGGTGTTTGCTCGGTGGAAAACTTACCTTAACCGAGGCAGAAATCTGTGTGGCATGAAAAATTCAAAGGCTTTAGAGTTGAGCTGGTTCTCCAGAATATGTACCATGTGTACCGTATATTCTCATAGAGGCGAAATCATTAGAGGAATTATTAAAGCGTGCTCCATTATAGAAGCATCAGTGCGCAGGTGCTTGCTACACGAGTAATTATCATCTGGTAATTAACAACCGTTGATTGCTATTAACAGCGTCCGAGGATTAGCATTAACACTTGCAGATAAAATAAGTTTCTCTGTGACTGAATTTTACTCAACGATCGTCACTTGGTAAAAAATGCGCTTCTTTCGGATATATGCTAATCATATCTGCATGCACCTCCTTTATACACGATTCGAACGAGTTCTTGGACACGTGCGTTGGAGGTCTTATCAATTTTTTTTACATTTTCTGTTTTATTGGAGATTTAAAGTTTACTTGCATTTGGCATGCAGGAAAGTTGAGATAATTTATTTTGATAATGAAAATATTGCTTGTCAGAGTTGTTTAAGAGTTCTATAAACTTATTTTTTAATCAATATGCGTTATAAGTAAGATAAAAAACTAGTTATTTTATTTTGTATTAAAAGAGAAATCTTTATTTTATTAATTATCTTAATTTCACTCGGCTTTCAGTAATTCTTAACTTTTATTTGAATATAAGATCCTAGCAAGCATTATAATTTAATTTGGGATTTTATATCGTCATAAGACGTTTTCAATAGACATTCTGGAATTATGAGTCTTCCTGATGTATGTATTCCATTTTCGATACTGATTCATTTTGCAGATTTTTCAACTTTTTAATTTCATCAATATGTTTAATTTTGAATGTTTACATTAAACTCATGAAATTTTGAAAATCTCATTAAAATAGGTATTTTTTTAAAGATTAAAAAATTTTAAGGTATGTGTCGTAAGAAAAATCGGATCTCTGGAAAAATAGTTTTTCTATATGATTTTCAGTCTAAAAATACCTATGTCATTTCAAATAAGAAACATAATTCTTAACTCGATTTTTAATAATAAAAATTTTAAAAAGAGAACATTTTTCAGACAAAATAGTTATATATGAACACAGAAAAAACGAAAGATAAAGTTTACATCGATTCCAGGTGAAATATTCACCGCAACAAAAATTAACCCTGCCGGATAAACTTTACATGAATCGAAGATAATTTTCGTTTTTTCACCTTGCCTGGATAATCTTTCGCCTTATCGCTTCATTTTTATTCGAGAGCTAGCGAGGATTGCGACGCCAGCGATATCTATCGTCGTTTAACTTCATTAAATTGGAGAGAACCAGGGATTCCCATGTGGCAGTTGCTTTTTGCGCTTTTTGCTAAATTGTATTAAGTAAGTTTTAATTCCTCTGCAATATTCTAATTTATTTCCGTAGAAATATATCAGTAAGAACAAATTTTTTTCGTGTTTTCTGTTACTGATTCTTCTACATGTTTTACCGAAATTTTGTCACTTCCGCGTCACGCAGTAGACGAGATCAGAATTATTCCCCTAACCTCGGTGAAACTTTTGCTGAAATATTTTTAATTTTTAACCGTTGCAAGTCTTTTACCCGCAACAAATTTTAACTTTTGATTTTTCTCTGAAGATTATTTACTCATTTTAAAAGCTGCAAACAGTAGAGTTCTAGGGAATGCTCCCCTCCCCTCAAACACGATTTATTACAATTCAACCATTCTTAAATGAATTAGAAGCAAAAGTGAGAAAAGATTCAGTTGCAAAAAGTCGAGATGATAAAAATTGAGAAGATAATTATTTTTTGTGAGTTTTAAACTTTTTTCATATAAATATTTTATTTGTAGTCGCCTTATTTTCTATTTTTATTCAATCGAAACAAATTTAAAGTTCATTCCCTTTAAATATATCCCTCTGGAATACATGAAAACGTGTAAGGCTTCTCTTTCGATCAGCGAAGTTCAGCAGCGCTTGGCTCTATTTTTCTCGGATGGGGGGCACCGTATACTAGATGGACGATTTTTCTCAGCTTTTAAGCTGCCATCATCCTCGAACTTATAATCATTATAAAATAGCGTGGGTTGAAAATAAAAAATTTTGGAATTCGAAATCGATAAATCGTGAAAAAGTAGCGCATTGGGATCCATTGACAATATAATTGATCCTGAATCGATTATGCTATTTGGTTACCCGCGCTCGAAAGAAATGTTTTAAAAATTCCGATTTAATTCAGCTTTTTTCGGGAAAAAAATTCTGAATCTCTGTCTAAATAGGATAATATTTTGTTGGTTACGTGTGCAAGCTTTCCAGTGACAAAAATATACTGTGTAAAAAATGAAAAAGAACCTAGAATCGAAATTGGAAACACAGCAAATATTTAAATATTCGATTGTGCTATTTAATTAAATTATCTTTACTACTTGTTTAATATTTTTCTGAACATGTGTAGGTTTGCTAAACATAGATTTTTTTATTCTGATTTTGTTATTAATTGAAATTATCTTTATTACTCGTGGTTTAAGCGTTTTTCTGAGACTGTGTGGCTATCATTCAAATTTCAGTTGAACATTGTAAAATTGTAGCTTCCAAAATTTTTACATAATGTCTTCAAATAAGATAACATTTATTTTTGACTGTGATTATTGAGTGTATTAAATGCAAATACAAAAGGCATCAAAAAGTAAAGTATTTTTTATTGAAGAATTCAAAATCACGAACTTCTAAATTGCAAGCCTTAAAAATTCAACAATTTTTATTACCAAGCCTTTAAAAAATACTAATTTAAAAATCAGAAGTCGAACGTACAAATTTATAAATTTAAATAATACGTTTGTTTATGATAGAAACATTTTATTGCTGAAGCTAAAATTAAATATTTTTCCAATTTTCGTCATTCTCAAATATTTTTAAATTTTTCTTTCCTCAAAAAATAGTACATTTTGTTATCTTAAAAATTTGCAATGCTAAAAAATCAAGCGTTTGACTCGTTTATCGTTTATTTCTCTTCATAATAAATGTATGCCATTCTGAGAGAAAAAGTTAGAAATCATATTTAATAAACAAATTATTTCTCAACCAAAATATTATTCCTCATTATCCTTATTCAACGGAATACGCATAGGTCTTTTAAATCAACTTGCAATTCTTTTGAATTAAACTTTTTTCTTATTGTTAAAATATTATATTTATCAATTTAGTTTGATTGATTCAATTCAATTCAAGAACAAAAAAATGTTTTTGTCTTCTTTTTCCTCGATAATTTTGTAATGTCTGAAACTGAAGTAGATTTGAAACTACCGATAAAATTGAGACATTAAAGATTCTGGATTTCACAATTTGGGATTGACGCCCTGCAGGGGCCTTCAATACAATACGGTACCAATGGGAGGGGTGGGGCAAAAATTAATGTGGTAAAGAGGGTTGGGGTTTGGGATCAGTGAAAGTAACGTTTCGAATTTAGATAAACGTTTAATACGTTTCCTGATGATGAATTTTAACAAAGTTTGTGAACTTCGCAAAAGATGGCCCTGTAGCGGTACAATTCAAATAATATTCATTAAGTTTGGAAATCAATTTCATATTTTAGACTTCAGACATCATGCACTTTATTCATTCCCCTTTTTTCCAAGAATTCTGATTTTTTCTCTTGTTTTCAAGAAACTCCCTCCCCCCTCCCTCCTTTTGCCTTTTCGCTTAGATGCAGACTGAAGTAATAGAACCCAATAAGATAATTCGACTACTTTTGTAACTATTACATTTTTTTATACAAAATTTATATTTTGAATAAAAAAATTTATTTTTACTAGTTGAAAATTAATCTATTTGCTTAAAAATTCATGATTTTGTTGAAAAAAATCTATCATTTTTCTTTAGAAATACAACTGTTTGGTGTTAATTGATAATTCATATTTTTTATTTGAAAAAGTAACTACTTTGTTGAAAGTTAAACTACCAGAAAAAAAAATCATTTTGTTGTTCTTAAAGATTCATTATTTCAGTTAAAAGTTCATGTTTTTGGGTTGAAAATTGAACTGTTTTGTAGATACTTGGTCTTGTTGACTTGCAAATGCAACAATTTTCAAGAAAAATTATGTATTTTATTTAAAATTTGCCTTTTTTGCAGAACATTAATCTTCTTAATGGAAAATTGATATTTTTTGTAGAAAATTTAACTATTCGGCTAAAAATCCATCTATTTTGATTAAAAATTCAACGATTTTGTTGAAAATGCCTTATATTCCGACTAAAATTCTTATGAGATTTCAAGATATTTAATTAAATATGATATTTATATTAATTTTATTCAGCAGAATATATGCCTCGATTATTTCCCTGTTTTCGTGAAAAATCACCCTATTCTCCATGTTTTTAGAAAATTTTTGGCTACGTTACTTTTCGGTTGGGGGGGGGGGGGGGGGGGGGGGGGGGGGGGGGGGTACGGTCTTCTAAGAATGGAGATTGTAGGATCCAAAAGTAGCGCAAACTTGGTAACGTAGTTTATGAATGCACGTTTATTACTTCATTGACGTAAGTGCATAAAATACGTACGCACATTTACTTAGATTTACAATATAACGGACTAGCATGTCGCAACTGGACTGTAGCCATTGAGAACTGGGGCACTTTGTTTGCATTCGAAATGCTGCCTCAAAGAGAAATTCGAATTCAGATTCAGATTCTGATCTCATTTTTTTCGCTCGCTTTTCATTGAAGCCAGTCTTTGCATGCGCATGTGTAATTAACAAGTGTAAATCACCGCAGGACACACAGTGTCCGCAAGACACTGCGACACGCTCCAAAGCCACTAATTCAACACTTTACATTCTTAGATCAAAAGGATAGCGAAACACGCTCTGATTTTAAAATTTCTCTTCAGAACTTCCTTAAAAATTCACATTTTATACGTGTGTGTTGACATAAAATTCTGGTTCATAATTACTTGTAATTAACCTTGCAAATTTTAAATTAACTAGGTCTATTTTGCATTTATAAGCTTCAAATTTTTTTAATCTCTTCAGGGATCATTTTTTTCCTTTATTCATCTAAACATTGGTTTTTGTAAGTATTATAAGCAAATCGCGCTCATTGATAAATAAATTATATTTAGTTTAAAGAAACTGCGATCCAATGATAAAATACAAATGCAAATTGTCATCGATTTGGACACAAAGGAAGTTGGTATAACATTTAATTTTTTACTGAAATTTAATTTGTTGTCTAAAAAAAGTGGTGCATCGATATGTCTCGAAAACTTCATCGCCAACGAACTTTACTTTGTCGAGTGCTAAGGGAGAAATTATGGCACCAAATGAATGAGACAAAACTTTATTTTTGTAATATCTTCATCATAGATAATAATAATTATCATTTTATTATTTCACTTAATAAATCTTAAAAAATAAGAACTAATGAATTTGTTCCATTGTTTTCTCCTCAGCATTCAACGAAGTGAAGTTATAGCTGGTGGTAAAGTGAAAATACCTAATTATTGTTAAAAACTGGTTTAGCGTTTCTTCACATGAAATTTTTTTATATCCGAAATTTAAAATTTTGACAATCAAATCTACAAGTAAAAAATGACTTAATCTTTAACTTGATTTACGAAATTGACAAAAAAGGTACATTGATTATTTAATTTTAATTCAAAAAAGCCTCTTATTCCTTGAAAGATACGTTACAATTATATTCGTCACTTTTTTATGGAAATGATTTTATTCAGACATAATAAGTACAGTTATTTTTATGTAAAATTGTTGCAATAATTAGTGGGTCTTTTTTATCAATTTTAGAAGTCAACTTAAAGATAAAGTCATTTTAAACTTGGTCTTATTTAAAGTCAGGAAGATTTGTGTGTGTTTAAAATATTTTTGCGCGCTTAAATTAGGTTTGAAATTATTTAATAAATTATTGAAAATATTATACAGGTTGTTTGTTAGTACTTTTCGGTTCAAGTAAGTATTTTTATAAAGAATTGGTATATAAAATCCTAAAGTTTCGAAGAGGAATTAAAATGTTTAAAAATGTTAGGTTATGTTAGTTTTTTCCCTGGAAATGATCATATTTGAACAAAAATCATAATCGTGATTAATAATTTTAAACATACTCAGGATAGGTTAACGCTTTACAATAGAAAAGCTCATTTTGATAAAAGATTATTACGTTTCAGAGATTACAAAGTTTTTTAACAATTTACGTTTTACAGTTTTGTTCTCGTTTTTTACCGAAAATTTACATTTGCAAACAAAAATCATTAGATTTTAAAGGTCATAATTTTTTATTAATTTTAGGTTTTGTTAGCGTTTTACACAAAAAATATGTATTTAATATAAAAAATCATTGTAGTTTAAAGAATATTCAAAATTCTGAACTATTTTCTGTTATGTTCTGTTAGTTTTTTGCGTTTAAGAATAGTTTTTCATTTCCAAGAATATTCACTATATTTGAACAATAGGTTATATTGGCGGTTTCAACCGGAAATCGATTGTTGTAAACGAAAATCATTTTACTTCGAAAATTAGAATTACAATTTTGTGTTGTTCGTTGTGAATTGATTGTATTAAACAAAAATCGACCTGAAATTGGTTTACTTGTCTGCACAAAAATATTGCATATTAATTCTGAAGTTAGGGATATCAATTTTCATCCATTATCAAAAATATTGTCCTTGGTTTTCTTTTCTATTATTTTATATAATAGATGGTCCTGAATGCAATACTGACCATTACCTTCTGATCTCAAAAATTAACTTAGGTCGGGGTTGGAGAAAAAAGAGACCCAAGAAAGCAAAACAAACGCGAATC
>NC_046662.1:73121537-73193486 GCF_010883055.1 Belonocnema kinseyi | reverse complement strand
CTACAAGCTATCTAAGGATGGTACTATAGAACGCCACCTCAAGGTAGGCCTAGTGGCGCCATCTCTTGGTCAGGCCGGAAATTTATCAATCCACCCTCGTATCATTCTTACTTTTATATTTTAATTTAAAAATTGCGGGAGATGAAGAAAATATTAGCGCACTTGTTGTTTTCCTAGTTTAATAAAATTTTGGTTTCTTATCAAAAATATTGCATTTATTAATTTTAATTCATTACGCTTGTATTTTTAAAAGAAAAAACCTCCCCTTTGTTAAAGAAATATTCCCCTGTTTTCCGTATAAATGAACTGCTAAACCACTGAGATCTCTGTATCTTCTAAAGACTAAATCAAGCTTCCATTTTTAATTATATAAATACATTGTTATGGATTCTAAATAATTGAATACATACAGTTCGCTATTTAAATTTAAATACAGATAATAACAGTGTTTCAAAATACATAGCGTGAAATGTTTTAAAGAGGATAAAGTACTATATGCAAATCAGCATCAGTAAAACTGTAATAATTATATTAAACTGCTTGTTGAAAAAAAGAAAGTATAAAGTAAATAACTGTACTAATTAGTACAATTACTTGCCGTATTGTTGATAAACATGCCTCTTATAAAGTTTAAAAAAATTTTATTAGGTAGATGTTTTTTTTTTAAATTCTTAAAAGTTATTGTTTTTTCAAGTAGAAGCTCATCCAAGCTCATTTGCAGAAAATCTCCACGTAAATTAGAGCTTATAAGTTTGTGGGTATTTTGTATGTAAATTTATTTTTGTGGCACAAGCAGGTGGCAAACGATCAAATACGTGAGGTTGTAACTTATACCGATGATAGAGTACAAATCGAAAAGAAACCAAAGAAAGTAGCCCGGAGGAAGAAGGAAGACACTGGTGGGGCTTCCATGGCGCGTGTCCAAGTGGCAGCTGATGTTCTCCACCAGAAGGCACGTCGTCTGAGAGTCTTGTCTCGAGACAAACCTTACTTGACTTGAGATACTCTAGTTTTTCATACTTTTTACCCTTCCACCCTTATAAGCCACCTTCGACGACATAGTGTGTTTTACAGTCAGAATCTTGAGCTTACTCAGCTTTCTCAATCCTAAGTGTCACCCTTAATTTCGAGTCACCTCTCACTTGTTATCTTCATCCGACCAGATTTCAGATCTCGAATTTCAAGCTTAAACTGCTATGAAAGTCATTTTCAATTTCATCAATTTAATGACACGTACTACGTACGACGGTGTTTGAAATCTATGTTTCTTAAATAATTATTGAGAACATGTTTCCTAACATAATTTCTTCTTTTTGTTCCAGGTGAGCTCAATTTGAAGATGTTTTAACTCAAGGCCTTCGTGAGTAAAAGGAAGTTTTATAATTTTGGTTATTTACTACTAAGTTACTGAATTCTTATTCATTTTGAACAAAGGAGTATTTTTTATAGTGCCAATTCGATTTTAAATTTCAGAGGTTCACATTAAGATGTCAGCATGATTCAGTACACTGGCAATCCCATTAAAGTAACTGCCATTTTAGTCGTCACTAGAATTTTAGTCCTCGGCATTTTGACGTATTGACAGAGTGGGCAGTACTTTCAGTGTATTAGGTGGCTCAAGTTGCATTTTTTGAGAAAGTGTCATTTAGGACCATGTCCGAAATCGCACTTCAATGAGATTCCCAGTGCATTTTGATATATAATTCCTTATATATTTATATAAACAGAAATTGTAAACAAATATGGGATGAAATAAAGAAAAAGGAAGGCTTTCCATAAAATATTCTTAGTTTTTTTTATCGAATTTCGTAAACAAGAAAAAAAGAATTTCAGGAAAACCCAGCCTTTCTTATATTTCAATTATTTTCAAAAGTTTATGCTAATATAAAAAACGAATACTATCAATTTTATGCGGGCTAACACATTTTTGAGACCGGAACATTTAGAAAAAATATCATTTTTGATCTTGTCTGGTAAATGATGCAAGAAATCACGAAAGAGGAAAAGGTATTTTTTTAGAACTTTCCTGGATGAATAAACTTTTATCTAAATATTTTTTGTGCCATATATTTCTAAAAACAATTTAAAAAATTACAAGTGCTCTTTTAGAGGAAATCCATTTTTTTTAATTTTAGAAAAAGAACGGCCACTTTTTCATTTTTCAAATTTTTATTTGGGATCAGTTAAAAGAACAAGAATTCTCACGTCGAATAAAATAAAGAACTCCCGAATACCTACACGGAGAAACTTCCAGTTATAAAATTTGTTGGTATATTATTATTTTTACAATACAACAATAGCAAGCCAGGATATAGAGTCACTATTGCAAGACTTACTATTGTAAATATTAAACTCTGAAGTTATTGTGTCTATTGAAATATAAAATAGATGATTAAATAATTGCACTTATACCAAAAGAAACTTACTATAATCCCTAAGACAGTGTGTGAAGTTTACAAAACACAATAGTAAAAACATTATGTCTATATGTTCATTCTACGCACTTCTAATTTTTCCCATAGAAAATAGGAAAAACTTCTATGGTCAAAAGAGCAAAATAAAAATAAATTCGCATTCACTTCACGCACTATACATTTTATACATTAAACATACAATTAGATATTTATATTTTATTCTAAGCTGAAAGAGAAAAAACCTTTTTAGAAGATATCAGTCCTGGCGGGAATTGAACACGGGTCTCCGGGGCAGCAGAACGGAGATATTTTCCTGTGATAAAATAAATTATGAGGTTTAGGAATTTTATCATCATAAAATTCGGCGCGTGTAATGACATAATTTGGTACTGAATCGCGAAGCACTACATTCAATTGTTTTTCCTTTCATTGCAGCTTCCCATTGAAAATGGTAATTTTTCTTACCTGTTTTGCAATTTATGTTATTTTAAATGCTAGATATTGCAACTAAGGTTTTATCATTTAATTTGTGAATATCACTTTTTTCAACTTCAATCTGCTATCAAAAATATGAATTTTTCTAACTATAAATGGCAATTATTAGGTTTGTAGTATATTTATAAATGAAATGGAAAATGTATTTCTTCCTATGGCTGCGGCAATAATACTATTTTCTCGGCTATATCCTAGATTGCCATCGAACTTTTATAAATATCAATTATCAATATTATAAGGCCAAATTTTACGATCAAGAGTTTCTCCGTGTACGCTCGTTCCGGAAATACTGCATTTTGAAAAAAAATCTGTAACTTTTGGAAAATTCGAAAATAATCTTCGAATGATTGTAACAAATCTACAAAATTATTTTGATCAAACTGTCAAATACATTATTCTTTATTCTCACCACATAATGACTCATCCAAAAACTAAATCTTTCGGACACCATGACTTGGACTTTTCTTGAAAGTTTCCCTGATTTTTTGAGTATACGAAATATTGTTAACTTGATCTTTAAACCCTGGGAAAATAGTTCCAAAAATGCAAATTAGTAATATAAAAGATGTTAAGAATTGTGTTTAAATTCGCAAAAAATATGGTTAGTTTCTCTAATTACAAAAAAAAATAATTTTATTACAAATATTAAAAAATTATGCTTATTTATGTTATTATTATGTACATCCATAGAACGCAAATTTGTTCATTTGAATTATTTTTAATTTTATATGGCCTTTTTGGGGCTATTCTGATGGGATTCGAGAAGTTTTCTGTACATTGTCCAAAAACATTTTTCAAACACAATATTGCATTCCCTCTTTTTTCTATTATTCTCGAGAAACTTCCCCTTTCCTCTTTAAATATACGAGCTTAAAGTACCATTTCTTCTAATCTAAAGAATTGTTCATCATAATAAATTAACTTATTTAAATTAAAAATGTTATCAATTAATTTTTAGAATTAAAATTAAATTTTTTTACGTGCTTCTATAAAAATATTGAAATGAATCTGTATAATATTGAAACACTTTATACAATATTCATAAATAAATCAAACACAAAATAAGAAAAAACAATATGTCGTAACATCCTTTTAAAAAAACTTGATACTGAAACACGTTGAAAATGGAAAAACCGTGGACAGAAGTTGTTATCCCATATAAAATTGGAAAGCTAAGTTAAATGTTCAAACTTGAACAAATTAAAATTGAAGGTTCAAAATTGAGTCACTTTTATTTTAAATCTTTATAGGAACGTTGAATATTCTAAACTTTTATTTTTAAAATTTACAAATAAAATTTTAAAGCTCAAATATGTTTTCGCTGAATCTATATAATTTAAATATTTTACGCTCTCAAATTTTAACAATTTTTAATTTGAACTTGAGAACATTCTATTATAGTAAAAGCGAAATGACACATCTTGGAGAAAAATATTAAATTATACTTAGATGTATCATGATTTGATTACTAATGATGGAATTTTTTAAATAGAGAACGATTTTAAACATATATAAATTGTGTATTTATAACAAATTTTATTTTTTTTCATACCTTTTTATATCGCCGTGAACGGATTTACATCTACCTAAGTATATCTAATTAAACTAAATTTTTTAATGACAATGATCAATAAAATCTCATTTCACATTATTTAAAAATATAAAACTTCTCATAAAAAGATTCTTTCTTCTTTTCTACATGTAAAAATAAATGTTTAATATTTCCCCTGGCTTACCCTTTTCCTGAAAAATTATCCTTTTCCCCTTTTTGAGCTTCTTTTGTGCTGTGGCCCCTGCGTTTTGAAAAGAAACTTTGGAAATTAATTGAGCATTTCAATCTCAGAGCGTAAGAAATAAAGTTATTAAAGTAATTAAGCATTAATTTTTTTAACTCTTCAATTTTCCACTTGTAAATCGATGACGAAATTTTAGAAAAGTTCTTGCATAAGATTTTATCCCCTAAAATGAACAATAAGCTGGGCCAATATTTTTATTTTATCTTTATAATATTTGAAATGATCAAAAATTGCTGTGCTTTCAATTCGAAATTTTCCCTTTATAAGTAAATAAAATATTTCATGTTTCAATCTAAAAGTTTTAAGTATATGACATTTTAGAAAATCGATCCTGGGTACGGTTCTTTATTTTTCATTTATTGTTCATTCGAGATTCTGCAGTGGGTTATACTCGATATTTATTTCTTCTCATCATTCTATTGCAAAGATGAATAATAAAAACTTTCCTAAGCTATATCTTATCCTTTCTAGCATAAAAAATCGTAATTAGCACACATCTTATGGTGACTCAACAATTTTAATTTGAGATATAATTACAATCACACAGGATGTCCCTGTACCTTTAATCATCCCACCTTTAATGTTTAGCATTTCTCGTGGTCTCACTTATTTTTCTTATGCAATTGGAATCGTGTCGTCACGAAAACAATTGAATAGTTACCTGAGAAAGTATACTCGTGTTTTATCCTCGTAATACTAGTACCATTTATGCCGTAATTGAGTAATTCGCTACTCGACTTTTGAGAACGATTTTGTAACACTCCTCTCTGAACGAATCAAAATAATAATGCTATATTAATCAATTTATTATCAATAAATTGCTCTTTCTCTCTCTCTCTCTCTCTCTCTCTCTCGCTTACTTTACTAAATTCATTTTAGTAATAAAAAGAAAGTTGGAATGAAAATAAAAAAGTTTTATGAACAATTTTATGGATTTTGATGTGCTTTCATACATTATCGTTATGTATTTCACATTTCTCGTTTTATGAATTCCATTACCTTATATTCGAAGCTATCAAGCCCAAAATTAGGTCACTAGAACATTCTGTGATTTATTTCTGAACTGAATTTCTGTATTCTAGATGGTCTATTTTAACGTGATAACGTCGCAGTTGTACAGATCGGTCAAAAGAAAAAAAAAAGAAACAGAAGCGAGACCTTCAATTTATTTGCTTCGAAGTTTGCATGACATTAGGGAATATTTTATTTAAATGATAAATAGAAAATGGTCTCGTTTTTTAATTTCAAAGAAGTGACCACCAAAATTGCAGGCCTAACAGACCGACGCATATTCTCTATTCCTATTGTACCCTATATTCAGCTGCTATGGTCCCTAAAGTCCCCTACTTTCAAGATTTGGTCCTTGTAGCCGCTACAAGGACCGGTAGCGGTAAACCGCCCTATACACTCTATAGATTTTTAAGAAAACTAGCATCATCAATCACGCGTTACGCGCGTGTGTGGTTTCTTAATTTGAGCGCAACCATAATTTTAAATACAAAATAAAAACAACAAATTTAATCTGTAAACAATGATTTTAATTTTTAAACAAAAAATGGTAAATTCACGGCGAAAAATGTAACAGTTAAATCCTCAACCAAAACGATTTTAATTTTGAATAAAAAACAGTTGAATTAGTAAAAAATGAATTTTTGACAAGGTAGTTACATTTTTCAACCAAAGAGATTAATTTTGAACTAAAATTATGAATGTTATACTAAATAAAAAAATGTTAACAAAGTTATTTAAAAAAGAAGTTGCATTTTCAACCAAAAAATATTAAATCGTCACGAAAAATATAATAGTTAAATTTTAACAAAAAATATTTTTATTTTAAATGAAAAAGAATGGAGTTTATCCTAAAAGACATTATTTCAACAAAATAGTTAAATTCTCAACAACGACAAAAAAAACATTTCAGTGTTAAGCAAAACAGTTGCAATTTTAATTTACAAAGACAATTTATCTTCAACCAAACGTCATTAATTTTCAAACCAAAAAGCCGAATTTTCAACCAGAAAAGATTTTTCAGTCAAGATAAAAGAAAAGTTTTACTCAAATTATAATTTGAAGAGAAAAATAATTTTTAATATATAATTATCCTAGGTTTATCGAGAAAATTCAAAAAGATTTTTGAAGATTTCAGATATGTCGAAAAAGTATCTAGAAACATTGTAAACAACTTTTTTCGTATTTTGCATGATTTAAAAAAATTTTAGAAATAATTTGAGTCGACTTAAAAGATATTTAAGGCTATTTGTCTGCTCGAAATCTTCAAAAATATACATTTTATTTATAGTTCTTGAAAATATTTTCAATTTTTTCATTATTAAAATTAATTTTTCTAAATTTCTTTGGAAATGATTCGAATTTTTCCCAAAATCTTGAAAAAATTTTCACAATATTAAAGAAATTGCCTGAAAATCTTTCAGATTGCTTTTTGACAATTATAGAAATCTTTCGGAATGTTTTAAAATCTGTAAAATAAATTTGGTAAAATAAAAAACAATGTTATAATTAGAACATTGGCTACGATATCGAGGATTTACATTTTGTAACCGGAAACCTTTGTATTGTTTAATTCATAAAAGTTTAAAACATAAAATTATCAAGTTAAATGGTTTTTTAATTAAAATTGTTCAATTATAATAGGGGTATACTGTATACATATACATTACTGAGCGTTTAAATAAAAAATGTATTATTTTACTCGATTAAAACGGCCAATCTGCTCTTGCATAATTTCAAGTTAGAATCTTTCAAAATTGAACGCTTTTAGAATATTTGACACAGATTTTCGTTACACACGTGGTGTAAATTTTAAAGTACAAGACTATAAACAAAAACAAATCTTGCTGGGATTCCAATTACGATAATTTGGGATGTTTGGTCGCAGCTGCTCTAAAGGCTGTCTTGAGGTGTCCTGAAAAAAATTCCAGGCAGGTGTAACAGCCGAAGATAAGGGCACGTGTTCGTGTTCAAATAAATGTGTATAAGTGCATAAGGGTATTTATGTGTGTGTTTATGAAAAAGTGTGCGTAACTGTCCGTGGAGCATGGCACGAGTCCGAAGCACCCAGCAGGCAGATGGCAGATGTTTCTTCTTCGGGGAGGCCTTAGTGATGCTTCATTTGCCCTTTTTTCCCGTTTTCCCTTCTTTCCTTGTTACCTTCCTTTTCTTATTCTTTCAAGGAGCAGCAGTAGCAGTAGCCCCACTCGAGGATTGCTCTCATCTCATTTTTATAGAATGGAATGATCCTTACAGAGATCCTCACTCATTTTTCGCAGGTGTCCTGTTACATAAAGTCATAAAGACCCTTTTCCATCACGTACGACCGCAAGGCACACGACATGACCAAATTTATTGACGCTTTTATGGGGAATTTGTATTCTAGTATTTTTTATTACTTTCTTCATGTATTTATCATATTTCCCGGCGAAGTCTGGACTGCCGATTACTGGGTGTTTTCCGGTGTATTTTCATCACAATTTTTGCAGCCTCAGACTCACTACACTATTTACACTATTTGACCCTTTGTTTTAGCAATAAAACTATTTGACCCTTTTTTTAACAATGAAACTATTTTACTACTATTTAAAAAAAATTGAACTATGGAGACACTATATTCTCACAGTTTTCTGCTAATGCCCCTCTTTCTTTGATTTTTCCTTAAAAAATATTTTTCAACTTCTTCGCTAATTGGTTAAAAATGTTCTCAATGACTGACTAGGTTTCGTCCGAAATGTTGAATTTTGAAGCAAAATAAATAAGCTTTCGTGAAAATAGCTGAATTTTCAACCAAATAGTTACATTTTCAACAAAAAATATTAATTTTCGACTAAGAAGATTAGTTTTGTATTAAAAAGATGAATTCTCAACAAATTTCATACATTTTAAACCAAACAGTTAAAAATTTGAACTAGATTAAGTTAAAGCGAATAAATAATAATTCTAATAATAGAATAATAACAATAATAATTAATAATAATAAATAAATATAAAACGAAGTTTTAACAAAATTCTTAAACCCTAAACTAAAACAGATTCATTCTAAACCGCAGTTACATTTTTAAAAAACAAAAAAAAATTATTATCGAACAAGAGAAATTTTCAATAAGATACATCAATTTTTGAGCAAATAGTGGTATTTTCGAAATTTTCCAATAAAATTACAAATTTTCAAGAAAAAACTGAACTTTTAATAAAGTATTTTTACTTTCAAGTTGCACCCAAGGAGTGAATTTGTAACATAAAAAAATTAATTTTCAACGAGAAATGCAATAGTTGATATTTCAACGAAAAAAGATTTTTATTTAAAATAAATAGCAATATAATTCAACCAACAAAAATCAATTTTCAACGTTTCATACTGAAATTGCAACCAAATTTTAAAATGTTCTACCAAATTGTTTAATTTCAATCTAAAAATACAATTTTTCTACAGATCCTTAGAATTTTTAATCCGAAAATGTGAATGTCCAACAAATAAGTTCTTTTTTAACCGAAACAGAATAATTTTTAACCAGAAACAAGCAGTTTTAACCAAAAAAAGATTATACATTTCTACAGAAAGAGTTACATTTTCACACCAAAAAAAAATTGGCTTAAATATTTTTCAGGTCAAATATTTATTTAAGCAGAAACTTTTTTAAGTATTGGATAAAATAAAAAAATGGGGTTTTTGTGGCTACGAGAATTGTTTTTTTCAAAAACCTAATTTTTCACTTTTCCTCGAGAACTATGCTAGATATAATAAAAGAGTAGGGGTTATTTATTTTAAAGTTTTTGCAATGAGCACATTTTTTTTATTCAACCTGTCGAGAAAAAATTATATTGACCATTTGGCCCGCATTATATGTGCATCATTGATGAGGGCCAATTCGGCCAAAAAATTTTATGTAAAAAATGTGAGTATTTTTTAGGGAATCGACTTTCAATATTTTCAGAAAAAGAGTCGTCATTTTAATACTCCCTTTCTCTGGAAGAGAAATATATGTCGGAAGAAAAAATTAAAATTCAGCAAAATATAACGGAAGAGAATAAACATTTTATTAATTTAATTTTAGCCAGGACGCTAAAGCCCTGTTCTTAGTTACATTCTAAGTTATTAATTAATAACATCGCACTATGTAAACTGCCAAAAAACTTAAATTGGTTAGACAGATGTGCCTTGATATATTGTGAACCATTTCCCAAAATTTTAGAACAGTATTTCCATTTTTCTTATCATAAAACTGCTGAATATAATCTCATGTTATTGGTTACGGGATAGCTTAAGTCGGATTGATTTGAATGACAGTTTCTTATAATTTACATGATCCCTGATTATAAATTTTGTTTAAAAATGTTTAAATCCAACATTGTAAATCCAGTATAACTGAACACCTTTTTTAAAGTTGATGGGTTTGTATGAAAATTGTTCTTTAGAGGTTCTTTTATCTAACATGATGATTGCGAATGTTATTGTCTAAATTTCAAATTCTAAAATGATTGATTCAATATAGCTGCAACATGTATTCGTATAACTTTAAACGTTTCAATTTTGAAATTATTGAAATTTAACAGCTTTCGAATAGGAACATTTCAATTTATATATGTATGTTAATTAGAGACCTTGAATATTAATTAAGATGAAAATAATTTGTAAGAATGTACTGACGCTATGCATAAAAAGTACGACCCTGTAATTTCTTCTCTCTTGGCTGTATGAAATAAAGTTCCAAATCACATTATCAAATCTTTTATTGTGTTTTTAGTTAGAATCCGTCGGCATTTCGAAAATTCTTTTGACCCATATTTTGTTCACCATTTTGAATTTAAAATTGTAAATAATATGTTTTAAATAATGGCGTAAAAAAATCTCTAAGAACCAATTTTTGTGCCAATTTTAGTGTCTCCTATAGTCAACTGTACTTTACACATATTTTAGTACTTTTAAATTTGGATAACCTCTGAATGTAACCTTTCACTTTGAATGGTTTTTTTTCTTTTTAATAATTTGAATAGTTTTCAATGAGAATTGCTTTGAAGATCTTATATCTAAATGAAGTATGGAAAGGCTAAAAAGAGGGTAAATGACAAAGTGGCAATTGTTCAGGAGAGCGAAAAAACATTGTTTAAAATATAAATCACAATTAAAAAAATAAATAAAATCCCGCTTCCAAAACTATATGAGAGAGATGTTTGAACGTCTTCATTAACGTCTTAATAGGCTACGATTCCATTTTTAAATATTTGTTTTAAACTAATGGAGAAAAAAGGGCACTAAAGTTTATCGATTTGTGCAAGTTCAATTAATGCACTTCAGGTCGAGGGCACGTAGCTTAAAATAGTCATTCATATCGATTGGTTCCAAGCACATAGAATATCTTCGGATAAGGTCACTCTTAAATTCGACATACTGACGCAAAATTCCCCGTTTTAATGTCACGACACGTTCCAACTATGTGACAAAGTGAGAAAAATATGGGCCATTGGAAATTTGAAATTTTCTTATATATATTTCATGTCACGTTTTATTTTTTAGCTATTTAATTGACCTTTCGCTAGAACTCAGTCATTTAAATTTCATCTGAATGTTAATATAATCCATGTTTTGTATTTAAGGAAATTTGAGTATATTTTTTTTCAGTGATTCTGAAAACCTTCTTTTTGGATCTATTCTAACTTGTTCCGAAATCTAATCCTATCGAAAAAAAGTGATCTCGTAAGTCTCGTAATCATTTTTTTTTGTTTGAAACCCTGATTGGCTTTTCATTGATTAAAAATTTTTTATATGTTAAATTTAAAATTTTGAAAATTAAATTTCACAAAGAATCCTTTCAAATAGAAAAATTCATTAAAAATATTATGCAAATTCAGAAACATTTGTGCTTTTCAATATTCCTGCGCGGTAAAATTAAAAATTTTTCTGGAAAGTGTTATTTTTAAAAAACAATTTAAAAATGAAATTATAAAGTTTCGAAGAAGACTTAAATTTATTTTTAAAAATGTAGATTGTATTAGTTTTTTTTTTTCACTGGAAATGAGCATTTTTAAACAAAAATCATCTTCAAGATTCTCATTTTTCAAAAACTTTAGTTAATTTTAGTGTTTTACGCCGGAAATGGATATTTCTGGTATAAAAATCACTAGATTTCAAAGAAGATTTACAACTTGGAACAATTTTTTATTATGTTAGTGTTTTTTTAAATATTAGTATTTTTAATAAAAAACATAATATTTTTCAGATTATCCTTTATAATTCTTAAATCCACAATTTTTTATTTTTTCGGTCATTTATACCGGAAATCGGTACTTTTAATATTGGAAAAATTTTAGGACATGGTAACATTTTTAAATATAAATTTTTAATGGATATCTATTATTTTAAACAAAAAACATTAGATTTAAAAAAATAAGAGGGAATACGAGCGTTTTCATCCGAAATCAGTTATTTTAGACGAAAATAATTTGACTTCAAAAATCAAACTTACAAATCTTTTAATAACTTCAGATTATGTTGGCCTTTTTTGTCGGAAATGGGTATTTTTTAACAATACTGTACCAAAATATTATTTATTAATTCTGAAGTTAAAATGTCAATTTTCATGAATTATTAAAAATATTGACTTCGCTTTTCTTTTTTATTATTTTATATAATAATTATTATGAAAAAAATGTTCAAATTTACAACACTGAATAAGTTTGTTTTGTAGTATTAATCATTTCTTTGATTATTCGATAGTAATGATACGTATATATTTAAGAATATCCTGTAATTATAAAATTTCAAAATGCTTGCGCCATTGAGAAGTTTCTTGTCCTTTTATAAAGTTAATTTCGTAAATTAAGGAAGATCGTTCTCTGATTTTATATATCAAAACTACCATTTCTACAGATATAGATATTTATATAAGGACTGAAAAAAAAAACATTATTTATAACTTCTTCGCGTCATTGTTGTATACTAATTAGGGCGATCTAAATGAAAATTTTTTGTCTTCTAAAATGGCCGCCTTCAAATTTTTCTTTATCTTTCAAAGTGTCCCCTGAATTTTGGCAGAAATATAACAATATTTACACACTTTTGTAAAGTCTTTAGCCCGTTTTTGCAAAAGAGTTGAATAATAATAAATATTTTTGGTAAATTTGGTAAAAAATCGGATTGATTCATTTCTTAAAAAATAAAGCAATAAATGTATTCAAATGTCAACTAATTGATTAAAAAAGGAAATTAAAATAAAATGAGTAATTTATCGCAAAAATGGTCTCTCAAGGCCACTAAGTGTTTCTGTTAAATTGCCATTTGGATATTCCTTTACTTATTCTTTTTTTTATTTTCCGATTTTTAATAAACTCATTAAATTACAATTTAACCATTTACAGATGGATAATTAAAAGGATCACACAAGTATTATTTAATACTTTAAAGATTTTTTGGGACAGGATTGCTTGTAAAATGTGGTCCTTAATATTTTAATATTAAGACAATTCGGAAGCATTATAGCAGGAAAAATGTAGAAACATAGATCTTAGATTTATTTTTTATTGTTTTGAATAAATATTTTAATGATTGTTACAGGAATGAGTTCTAAAAGTTAGTTTGAAAGGATCTTTAATTTTTTTCTGATGAAAGTTGCATGTGTGACACTTTTATTCACCTTCGTGAAGTAGTTTCGATTTTAAATAAATTGATCATATTTGTTTTAAGGTTCCTTGGTAGCTCTTAGATTTATTTTTTATTTTGCAAAATAAATCTTTAAATTATTTTAACGGGAATAAGTTCTAAAAGTTAGTTCAACAGATATTTCTTTTTTTCTAAAGAACGTTTCTTGTGTGGGATTTAGTTCGCCTTCGTGAAAACCATTAAAGTATTGCGTGACTCATCAACGAACAATATTGTCTTAAGTTTTACGTAACATTTTTGTACATGACGTATATTGCACTATGTAAAAAGAAGGTTGAGTGTCACGGCCATCACGAGCAGAAGGAGCGTGTGCCTTCTACTATCTACCTGCTGACGTACAGGAGCGTATCGATAAATCTGATAATAATTTCCATATTGTAAATTTAAATTTAAAATAGAAAAAATGCTTTAGGTTAAAAAACAACTTTAAAGCTCTGAATCTGCTAAAAACAGTATGCCAGGATTCCAACTATAAGGGCAAATATTAAAGATTAAAAACAAAGCACTCTTTTTTTATTAAAAACAAAAATAGAGTGAATTTGCCAAACTAAAATCTGTTTAAAACCAGTCTCAAATTTGGACGCATGCCTTCCATTTTTATTACTTTTTTCATCTTTTTAAAAAATGCATCTTCCTGCACTGAGAAACATCTGCTATCTTTTCGAGATTTTAGGCGTAAAAATATTTGTTAAACTGAAACTTTTGAGATTTTTTACTGAAATGTAGTCAATTTCGTGAAAAATGCTGTCGACATCTGTCGTTCACTTGATCAAGCTTGTGGTCAATGTTTCATGTAGTATGTAAAGTAATGGGAAAATGATGATTAGCAATATTGTGGCCACAGGATAGTAATAATAATAATGCTGTAAATTATTATATCTTTAATGCATAAACATTAAATATGTTAACTTCCCTATCGAATTTAAATTTAAATTTTATAGTTTTTTTAATGTGAAAATTGAAATCTTACGAAATAGTCTGAAGTCGCCTAGGAAATCACTGCGTTCCTCTGAAGCCACTTAAATCGCATAAAGTAACGGAAATATTTTACAATTTTCTAATTTAACTTCAATTTTCTGAAGCCCTTAGAGTCTTAAAAGTCATTGTATTTTTCTCAATTATTTTAACAATGGCTTATAGGCTCCTTGGGCTGCTAAAGCACCCTAAAACAAACAAAATTCGTGTTTTCTGACTGATAGATCAAATAATTTTTATTTTGGGCTATAAAGTTAAAAAAATCGTCAGAAAGGTAAAAAAAACAATAAAGAAAATAAACCAAATTTCGAGCTCTTTAAAATTTCTAATGCGCACATTTTGTTCATTTAAACTTTACTTTAGGATATGTAAATGTGTAACTATTATGTTAAAAATTAATCCTTTTTGTTTCAAAATTCTAAATTTTTGTTGAAATTTTGACTTTTTGGATACCAAATTTAACTATCTTCTAAAAAATTCATCTTCTTGGGTTGAACATTCAACTATGTCTTTAAAAATGCAAATTGATTTGGTTTGGTCAAAAATTTATATTTTTGTTGAAAATTATAGTATTTGGTTGAAAAATCATATTTCTTAATTTAAAATGATCTTTTTAATTGAAAATTCATCTTCTCAATTTCAAAATAGTGAAATATTTCCAAATATGAAATATAAATATTTAATATTTTAATTTATATTGGATTTGCCCTCGATTTAAAAAAAAAATTGAAAAGCTTAATTATATTTATAAAAAAAAATTCAGATTAAAATCATTTAATTTACCTCAGCATCCACGTGTGAAAGAACGTGTGTTTTTTTAATTTAAAGCAGAAAATTGTGTTGAATTGTCAACTGTTACACTTTTCTTTAAGAATTCATTATTTTTATTGATAATTAAAAACCTTGGTTGAAAGTCGAACTTCTAGTTGTTAAACATTTCGTTTGAAAATTAATTTGTTTAACTGAGAATTTAACTATTTAAATTTGAAAATTCAACTCTGATTGAAAATTCATCTTTGTGGGATGAAGTTTAAACTTTTTGGTTAAAACTTCAACTCTTTTATTAAAAATTCAATCTTTTGGTTCGAAAATTCAAATTTTTATATTGAAATATTTACCTTTTCGATATAAAATTCGTCCTTTTGCATTGAAAAATCAACTGACTTCTAAAAAATACGTATTTTGGCTTGACATTCAACTGTTTGATTAAAAATATAACTTCTTTCGGCTTGGTCAAAATTTTTTTCTTTCGAATTCAACCATGTTTGTTTGGAAATTAACTTTTATGTTAAAAGTTCACTTTTTTCTCAGTTTCCAAGTATTCAAATGTTTCCAAATTTTGAATGTCAGTACCATTATGTTTGAATTTCCCTTGATTAAACAAAAAAATGTTGAACGTCTTAAAGAGTTGGACGATTTTTAAATTTCTTCGCTTTTTAAAACCTCTCTTCATTTTTAGAGTAAATTTTAAAAATTTCTAAATGAAATTCGGATTAAAATAATCTCTTTTAAGCCGACGTCCCTGCGAGAAGACGCACGTGTTCAGGCTTCCCTACAGCCCTTCTTTTTTCCCCACCTTTTGGATCATCGTCTTACTTCCTTTGCACCTCGATCAGACTTCTAACAGAAAGAAGGTCCTTTTTTGAACGCAGCTGCTCCTCGAACGATTCGGTTGGATTCAGTCAAACATCCGGCGTTGAAACCTGCAGACGTTTTTCAATGGCTGTTGGATGTTAAAAAAACCCTTACCTATCTTTTAACGTTTCTTTTCAAGAAAACTTGAAAAATCGGATAAAAAAGTGTTTAATTTCATTAAAAAAGTGTTTAATTTCATTAAAAAAAGTGCTAAGTACACTATTAAAAAATTGATTAAGATGTAAACACCTAAAATGGTGCATTGATAAATAATAATTTGTTTCGTAAGGAAGTTAGTAAATCTGAAACTAAAATAAGTTTAATGTGAAACTATATCTACTTTCATGTTTAAAAAAGAGTGAGTGAAAGATAATAATTTTGGAAAGAGAGCAGCGAATCAAATCACCATGATAATCGTCGTTTCTGGATTTCTCGTGGGGTACGTATTACGTTATGTAATTAGGGTGACATGCTAAGGGTAGTGACGGGGTTGGGGATTTCGATTCATGATTCACAGTGTGATTCATATGACTGAAGATGACGGGCTTGCAATAATGATGGCAAATTTCGTACGCTTGACACGTGCTCAATTATTTATATATTCCTTTGAACACTCGACACGTCTACTCGAAGGTTAATTAGACGAGAAGGATAATGAAATAGATCTCAAAAGGGGTAGCACCTCGCTGCGCTGAAATAATTTTAATTACCGCTGCGCTGCTCGTGAAGCGTTTGTGAAAATAGAAAATTATTATGGAATGAAAGAAATTTAAATTTGATGTGAAAAGTTGGAACAGTGCTAAAAATGTTTAATTACTTAATAATCTAGATTCTCAAGGCTCAAATTGCCAAATTATCCTGATTTCAAGAAACTTCCTTTTTCCTCTTAAATGCGAATTGAATAATTAGATTCAACTATTTTGTTGAAAATTCGTCTTTTTTTAAATTCATCATTTTTAGTCAAAAATTCAACTACTTGTTTGGAAGTTAAACTACTTTAAAAACATTATCTTATTGGTTGTAAATTGAACTATTTTGATGAAATTTCGACTTTTTTAAAAATTAATTTTCTCAACTGGACACAATAAACTATTCCTTTTTGACTTAAAATTCATTGCTCTTAATTTAAAATCATACTATCTGATTGAGATTTGAACTCCTTTTTAAAAAATCATTTTATTGGTTGAAAACTTAAAAACTTTATTGAAAATTCGATTTTTCTGGTTGAAAATTGATTTTCTTACTGTTTTGTTGAGAATTCGTCCTTTTGTGTTGAAAATTCATCCCATTTGTAAGAAAATTGATCTTTTGGTTAAAAGTACAACTGTTTTGTTAAAACTCAATCTATTTTCGTTGAAAATCTCAGTATTTTGTTGAAGATTCGCAATTTTTATTGAATTCCATTGTTTTTCGTTAGAAATTAATTTTTTTTTTACATATCAATTATAACCGTTTTGTTTGAGAATTCATCTTTTTTTGTTGAATTTTTTCTGTTTTTATTTAAATTTAAAATCTTTATTTGTTAAAATATCAACTACTATTTCATTGAAAATTCTTCTTTTTTTTATTGAAATCCCACTTTTTTTATTGAAAATTCTACTAATACCTAGTTAACAGTTGAACCTTTTTGGTAAAAATTCATTTTTTTTTCATTTAAATTATTCAAGTTTTTGTTTGAAAAAAAAATTCAACTATTTGGTTGAAAATTCAACTTTGTACTTTGAGAATTGAACTGCTCGATTAAAAATTCGATTCTTTTTTAAAAACTTTAAATATTTTTTCAGTCATATTATTTGTTTGAAAATTAAACTGTTTTGTTGAAAATTCGGCTTTCATATAGAAAATTCGTCCTTTTGGATTAAAAATACATCTTCGTTTATTGAAAATTAAAATGTCTTCTAAAAATTTTATATTTTGGCTTGAAAATTGAACTATATGATTTGAGAACTTTTAAAATTCATCTTTTCGTGTTTAAAAGTTATAACTGTTTTCTAAAACACTGGACATTTTAACTTGAAAACTGAACTCTTTCGTTGAAAATGTAATCATATTAAATTTAATAATAATATTAATATATAATAATATTTATTCCCCTATTTTCGTGAAAAATAAAAATCATGGAAACCATAAAACTGCTTAAAATTGTTTCTAAATTATTGAAAAATCCCGAAAGTGTCCTTTTGATTTAATATTTATGCAGTGATTTTATCTTTATATCGAATTTCTATTCTTGAATATATTGATCTTTTATAAATGAGGAGAGAATAATGTACGGGAAATTAATTTTTTTATCACAATGACGGAAAATTTTATTCGCAAGATAATAAAAGTCAATTTTTGTTATTGACTTTTGTGCATAGTAGTACTATTTTTATGAAGGGTGTTTGGTTTATGTCGAATGAAGCTACCGGAAATTACGTTTGGTAATCACGTAAAGCGGATATTAAGCCAGACAGCATCGACTCTGCTAATGACCGCGAATTTCAAGTTCGCAACCTGGGAGGAAGAAAATTGATTACTGCTACTTAAAATTCCTTGTAATTGGCCTTATCGCCAATCAAAAACAGCCATTGTATACAATAATGTCAAGTTACAAAATTATGCAATTGAAGAATAATTGTTGTAATTCCCTTGCTGATTAAAAAAATTAATCTGGCTTCGTATTAGATATTAATTTACAACGTTCGGTAGTTAATTGTTTATAATTTAAGCAAGTAATTTATTTACAATTAAAAATGTAATATGTAATGACTATACATATTATATTTTTCGTTGATAATTGGATGAAGAGCACTTTTTTATTTAAACTTAAATTCATTTTTGTTTAAGTAGCAATCCCCTACAATCTACATTGTAATCGATTGATATTGAACCCAAAAAGATTTTAATTTTAAATAAAGCAAAGTTCAATTCATCCAAGAAACTCGACTTTTCATTGAATTTTCAACCCAAAATTATGAACTGTCAAATAAAAAATTAATTTCCTGCCAAACAATGCACTAACAAAATAGTTGAATTTTTTAAACTTCAATCAATAAAATAAATTTTCTACAATAATAATTAATAATTATTATCTATTTTTACATGTAAGCATACTGCATGTTTGAAAAAATTGTTATCGTTTAAAAATGTTTATACCTTGTTAAATAATAATTTTTTTATTTCTTTTTTTTGCGCTACAATCTTTTTGTAGCTGACCTTAAAAACTGTTTTTAACATTTGAGAGCTTTCAACTCATAAAAATACATAAGAAAAAAATGTAAACGTATAAGGAAAAAACATAGAAAAAAGAGGTTTTTCAAATAGTAACTTTCGTGTTTTTCAAATTATTTCTTTCTAGCTTACTTAGAAATATTCTTTGAACAACTCAAGGTTGTGTATGCTGAAAAGAATAAACTAGACAAATATTAAAGTTTATAACTAATCAAAATCTGTCTACGAAGAAAAATACATTTAAAAAATGCTAGCATATGCATTTTTCAATTCTGCTTATCAATTTCTCAATCTTTGATACTCTTGAATTTTTTGCTGATGTGTTTAATCAGTAGAAAGTTTGACAGATTTTTTAAAGTTAGCTACAAAAATTCAACATAAATAAAATAATATAAAATATTAAATATAATAATAATATTTTTAAAAAATAGATGAAAGGCACCTTAGAAGGTTAGAAGGCACGGTTAGAAGGCAGTATAAAAAGCTGTTTTCCATCATTGAAATCCCTTTTTAATCCTTTTTTTCGGGAAAAAATCTATCCCCCGTTTTTACCTGAAATGGAACTGTACATTTCGAGAAATATTATTCTATTTTGTGCTGAATCCTTTTTACAAGAAGTGCTTTTTTCTGTCGCAGTTTCCCACAGAAGATGGAGAGGCCAACGCACCATACGAGTCTGAATCAGACTCACAGCGGAAATGTGCACAATGTATATTCCTCCGGAAATCAAACGGCCCTCTCAACATCGTACATAACAGGCCAGTCGTATATGCAGGGGCAAAATTATACCCTGGGCCCTTATCCTTCATCCACGGTGCAGGTGTATCCACAATCGGGATACGGACAACCCCAAAGTTATGGAGCAATGGTCCAGGGTTATGGAGGACAACCCCAGTCTGGATTCCAGCAGGCTTGTCATAAAAAGGGATCGGTCCGCAATGGGTAAGATATTCTCGTTAAATTTAAAATTAATAAAAAAGTATTCACATATTATATCACGCTTCCGGATAGGAGAGTGTCTTTCTTTAGGCGCGACTTACTTATTATACTTACGCGTTACGCGTAGGAAAACATGTAAAAAGAAAAACGTGTGACAAGCGCATAAGAAAAACGCGTGATAAGGGATAGTAACGATGCCTTTTTTTTATCGTGTCTTACTTATTATACTTACGCGCAGGAAAAAAGTGTGACAAAGGATAGGCTCTTCTTTTAAGCGTAACTTATCATACTTACGCAAAGGAAAAAATCGTGAAAAAGGCGCAAAGGTGGGGTCAGGTTTTTGTGTGACTTTCATGCATACGCATCGAGAAAACGCGTGATAAGGGGATGGGTAGGGATAGGGTCTTTTTTTAAACGTGATTTACGTGCCATACTTACGCATGGGGAAAACGCATGATAAGGGGCAGGGTGAGTGTCCTTTTTTAGCGCGTTTTTAAGCGTGGGAAAAACGTGGGACAAGGGAAAGGAGGGTGTTTAAAATCTCTGAAACATGCATCAAGTCATGTGCGAACGCTCCCAAATCCAGGAAATATTGAAATGTTTCTTAGAATCAAAGAAACATCTCTTTGATATTAAACGTTTCCTTTTTTTTTTATTTTTGGGTCATTCCAGACAAGATCGTCTGGTAACCGTTGCTAGTTTTGCGATCTATTTTCTAAAACATTTTTTTAATATAAATTATATAAAATATATAACAATTAATTAATTATTAATATTCATGTGATATATGAATATATTAGAAATTTATATAGATTTCAGTGGATTTCATTATTTTTAAAAGGACTTTTGAAATATATTACAGATTTTTAATTATTTTACGGGATTTAGCTCGATTTTTGTTCGATTAACAGTTAATATTTTCTATAAATTTATTATCTGTAAATAAGTCATTATTTCAAATTAAAAATGTTTAGAAATTTTGAACTTCATTTAATTACATTATAAATCGAAAAATGTCAGATTGTTAGTCCAAAATTTTTGTTAGATTAAAAACCAAACATTCCACAAAACACCTTCCAGAATAATCATAAGAATTTATGTTAAAGACTTCATTCGAATTTTTAAATTTATGAATAATTCATTTGACAGTTTTGGAATCATTGTATTTAAAATATAAAAATACATAGGAAGTAAATATTTTTTTACTGTTTCAATGCTTTTCTATAATTTGAAGTATATTTGCATATTCTAAAAATTACGACTATTTCAATGTTTCTAAAAAAAGTAACTTTAAGTAGGTATGTTTAATTTTTAAGCATTTTCCTACTTAATCTTTGAATATTCAAAAATTAATCTTGATTTAAAAAAGAATCAGGGAATATTATTTAAAAAATATTAACATAAGTTCAAATAAATTGAAAAATATTAAAATAATGCAAAAGGTTTCTGATCTAAAAATTGGCTAAAGTAATTTAGCTTTACAGTTTTTATGCAGTCACATTTATGCAGTCACATTTTTTAACCGGAGATTATTTAGATTCATATACTTCTAAAGTTTAGTATTTAAAAACTCAATCGTTTTAAATATTATAACTTGGATTTTAAATATCGAAAAGAATAAATACTTGAAAAAATTAACCTCTCGAATTTGAATACCTTCAAATTTGTTTATTCCTTTCTTCGATTTTATTCTTGGCTATCCTTCAATTTTTGTTTCCGAATTTTGACCCTGTTCTTATAATTTTTTCATCCAGTTTTCATCAGTATAACTTTTGCAAATTTTAAATTAAATTGCTTTCTAAATTTGAATGTCTTAACATTAATCCTTTTCAAATTTAAACGCTTCAAATTCACTCTCGATTGAATGGTTTGTAGACCTATTTGAAAATAGTGAAATATTCCTGGCAATCTTGATACTCTAAAGAAATTTTATTGCGAAAGTTTGCAACAGGTGGCTCTTCACTTGTTCAAAAGTTGAAAAGTGCAATATATTGAAGCGTCAGGTGGTCAGGTGATAGCACATGTGCTTTTCAACACGTCCCATGCAACTGATCTTTCATTTGTAAATCTAATTACTATAATTAAATGTCTCGAAGGAAGTGATGCTATAAACAACGGCTTTTAAGGCCTTTTTAAAAATTTCTTATATCTTTTGTATCTTACATCCGATGGTGTTTGACTGTTTATTATTATCCTCTAGCTTTAAATTTTTTAATCTTTTATAAAAAAAAACAGTTAACTGAATAATTGTCTCAAGGTGATTATTATTCAATTCCTAATTCAACTAAAACGTGTGAAAATAGATACTTTACAGCCTTCAAGGTTGCACATTATTAATGCCATTAAAGTCATTCTCTTTGTTATATGGTGATTATTTTTCTCTTATTCTCTCAAGAACTACTCTTCAGGAAACATTTAATTTGCCATTTAACCTTCAAGTTTTGAAGAGTCGATCCATCATTTATATAAACTGATTATCCATTTTAAATATTAACTTCTAATATACGTAAACAAAATATAAACATCCTTGATCAAAAATAGCAGCATACAAAAGTTCTTAGAATCTCCTGAATAGCAAAACAGGGTTGCAGCAAATTCTATTTGGCAAGAGAAGAGATTTTGAAGAAGAGAAAAACTTGCAAAAGACAGGGAATTTCCATGACAGGCAATTTGAATAAATTTCAAGGATAACAAATATGAAATTAATCAGAAAAAATGAAAAATTGAACAAGGAAACATTAGGGACTTTTGAAAATGAAGTTTTGCTGTCACCCTGGTATAATATTCTTTTTAGCGATTTATTTGAATTGTGCTGATATTTCTTTGTTTGCAGTTGTTTCTTCCTGATGATTATATTTTCAGTTTAAAAAATATATTATTTGTTTGAAAATTCAACCTTTCTCTAAATTTACCTAAGGCTTAAGAAGTCAATTATTGTAGAAGAAAATTCATCCTTTTTTGTTTAAAATTCAACAACTTGTTTGACGGTTAAACCACTTTATTAAAAAATAATTCTTTGTTCAAGATTTATCATTTTAGTTAAAAATTCATCTCTGGTTGAAAATTCTTTTTTTTTTTTTAAAAATAAATTTTTTTAATTATAAATTTATCTCTTTTTAGAAATTAGTTTTTATTTTGTTTTAAAATTAAATTTTTTATTTGAAAATGTAAACATTACGTTTTACAGAAAATACGTCTTTTTTTCTTGAAAGTTCAACAATTAGGATGGACTTTTTTTACTGAAAAATCTTTATATGTTGAAAAATCACATTTTTTCTGGAAAATTCATCTGTTTGGTTGAAAATTTGACTATTGTATTTTGTTACAAATTTGTGTTTTTAATAGAAAGATTAATCCTTTTGGTCAAAAAATAGTATTTTTTGTTTTAAAATTCATTCCTTTTGGTAAAAACTCCATTCTTTTGTTTGGTGAAACAACTGTTACATATAATTTTTAGAATTTATCTTTGGTAGCAAATTCAACACTGGTTAAAAATTTAATTATCTTTAAAAAATTCGTGGTTTTTTTTAATAATCTTTTTATTGGAAATTGAACTATTTAGTAAAAAATGAAATTTTGGTGAAACTTTAATTTTTTTCAAACAAAATTTCGACCATATGGTTAAATATCTATCTTTGTAGGTTGAAAATTTAACTATTTCAGTTGAAGGTTCATCATTTTAGTTCAAAATTGATTTCTATTGAAAATTCATTTTTTTTACGAAAATTAAAAAAAAAAATTGCAGGGTTCCACAATTTGGTTAAATTTATTTTCTTTCTTTTTTCATTGGAAAATTTATGATTTTAGTTGAAAATTCAACTCTTTGTTTCAAATTTGACCTTTTTGAAAGATTTTAAAAGATTCTATGTTAAAAATGTTTAAAAATTTCAATGATGGACTTTAAATATTAATGGTCAGTGTGAATATAAAATTGGCCAGGGAAAGTCCAGGAATTTTTTAAATAGAGTTTTTCGGCCACCCTGTGAAGAAAAACCTTCGCTCGGAAGTTTCTTGTCATTTCCTCTATAAAAATTCAGAAGTAGACTATGGAACAATACAAGTTTTTGCAAATTAGGAGCCTAAAGTTAGGTCTTCTATAAGCCAGGGGCATCACCTGAAAAGCGAGTGCATTGTGCGTTCTCCGGTGTTCCCTCTGTTGACGTCAGCAATTCAACCGCCGAAATAGGAATTTCAAACCACCGTTTTGGTATTATCAATTTGCACAGTGGTCACACTTCCTTTCCCAGTGAACACCATCTGAATATGTAGAAATTTCTCATCTCAGCAAAAGTTTTCCTCCAGGGAAATCGACCGAGTTCCTGATATCATAAATTTCTCTATCCTCCAAATAATTTAACTTTAAATAGCAGTCTTCTAAAGGTGAATTGATTTTACACAGGTTGACCACAAAGGAAAAGTTAGGGATTTTAAAAAAAATGTCAAAAGTCAGAGAATTTCTTTAAGAAGAACTTTAAAAAACTGTCAACAATTATTAGGGCTGCTACAGAGTCACTTTTTTCGTAAATCACATTTTACCACTTTTCTTATAATAAATTAACCCATTGGTTATAATCACTATTGAATTTAGGTCTATACCTGCTTCTGAATTTTAATTATTGAATTATTTTCGAATCCTTTAGACTGTTTTAAAATATTCCAAATTTTTTTAGATTTCAGTAATTTGAAGGTATTCTACAGGATTTTAAAGATTTTAGGGTATTTTTAAAACTTTCAAGGAATTTTGAAGGGATTTAGAAAGGTTCAAGGGATTTCAAAACATTGCAAAGGATTTGAAATTGTTTAGACTTTAGGGCATTTTAAAAGATTCTGAGGCATTTCAAGATGGAAGATATGGAACCAGTTTATAGGACCTATACTGTTTTAGGGTATTTCAAGAGATTCCAAGGGATTTTATTTTATATCCGAGGATTTCATTCATTCTAAGTGATATAAAGGCTCTCGATATCATTGAATTTCATGTAATTTTCCGTGATTTTATACTATTTAAATGGATTTCACATAATTATTCAGAATGATTGAGAGATTTACTTTAATTTCAAACATATTCAAATATTTATAGGCAATACAAAAGATTTTAAAGAATTTTTAGGATATTTTAAAATATTTTAAGGAACTTGCACTCAATATAAATAATTTCAAGGGATTTCAAATAACTTTAAAGATTTTAGGACATTTTAAAAAGTTCTAGGTACATTTTTAAGAGATTCAAAAAATTTCAAGGGATATAAAAAGGTTTTAAAGTATTTGAAATACCTGAGGGTATTTTCAATAGATTAAAATATTTTAAAGTCAATACGAAGAACTTTGAGGATTTTAGGGTAGTTAAAAAAATTACACGAAATTTTCAAGAGATTTACAAAGTTTCAAGGAATCTCAAAGAATTCGATATATTTTGTGATTTTTAAAATTTTCCATGAAATTTTTAAGAGCTTTAAAAAATGTTAAAAGATTTTCAAGGGTTTTAAATACTTTAGGATATTCTAAAATACTCTAAGGCATTTTTAAGAGCTTTAAACAGTTCCATCGTATTTTGAAAAATTTGAAATATTTTATAATATTGTAAGCGATTTCAAGAAAGTTTGAATAGATGTCAGCAATTTGAAGGTATTTCAAAAGATTTTAAAGATCACAAAGGATTTGAAATATTTAGGGTTTTTTTGAGGATTTCAAGATATTTTTATACGTTATTCATGATTTCAGGAAATGATTTCAGATTTCATGTAAATTCGCGGAATTTGAACATATTTAAATAGATTCCGCAGAATTTATTCACAATAATTGAAGTATTTCGTTGAATTTTAAAGCTATTCAAATATTTCGAGCTGTTATACAAGACCTTAAAAAATTTTAAGATATTTAAAAAGATTCCAGGGAATTTTTAGTAGATTTAAAAAATGTCAAGGGATATACAAATATTTTTAAGTATTTAAAATATCTTGGGGTATTTTTATTAGATTACAATAATTTGAAGAGATTTCAAAGATTTTGAAATCTTTCAAGATATTTGTAAAAATTCCGAGAAATTTTTGAGAGCTTTATATAGTTTCCAAGGATTTCGAAAAATATTAATAGATTTGGAATATTTTTGGGAATTTTTCCAAATTTCATGAAAGTGTCGAATGTTTTATAAAATTTCAAGAGATTTCGAAAGATTTGAAATATTTAGTGGTATTTTAAAACATTTCAAGTTTTTTCAAGAGTTTCAAACGAATTGAAATATTTTTTATGATTTCTGAGGATTTTCATGATTCTAACAGATTTTAAAAACTCTCAAGGTATTTTATTTTATTGTCCAGGATTTCAAAAAATATCAAATTTCATTTCATATTTTTATATTAGATATTTTATAATATTTTAATTGATTTCATAGAATTTTCTCACAATAAGTGAGGGATTTCGTAGGGTTTCAGAGATTTGAAGAGATTTTAAAATATATTTTGCACTTCATTTGGAATTCACCTTGAATTCTTTTGCATTAACTTGAATTTTTGTAATTCACTTCAATTCTTCGAAATCCTCTGAAGTCTACTCAATTCAATATATCAAATTTTTCTGTAGTTTTTGTCTAATTCATATTCAAGGCTTTTAAACTCACTTTGAATTCTTAGGCATTTCATCAAATCCTTTTCACACTCATTTTAAACTTACTGAATTCAAATTTTTTTTTCATATTATTTCAATTCGATTGGAGCCAATAGCATTTTTTGGATTGTTTCCAATTCATTTTAATTCTTCTCAATTTAACTTGAATTGTTTTGAAGTCTTATAAATCGAATTACAGTGAAATTCTTCTATAGCGCCGATTTTATGGCTGACGGTAAGTGGAAACTAACTCATTATAGCCCGTTCTGCTTTTTTATCCACGCCTGAGTGCTCATCTGAGTGACAACCGCAGACCCCGAGCAGCTCATGTTACGCCAACCTGCGGCGCGGCGTCAAATCTCGGAGGGGCTATAGAAGGGAGGGCTATAATTGAAGGGCTTCATTGTATTTTGAATTGTCACGTTATTACTGCATTTTAGTCACTTTCAGTCACTTTTTTGGTTAAATAATGAGAAATTATAATGTTTTAGCATAGTCTCGATTTTTGTTTGTTTAACAGGTACGAATTGTCCCAGGATTTGCTGGAAAAGCAAATCGAGATGCTGGAGAGAAAATACGGCGGAGTGAAGGCGAGAAATGCGGCTCTGACGATCCAGAGGGCTTTCCGAAGGTACACCCTTCTAAAAAAATTCGCAGCAATCACAGCAATGGCCAAGGCGGAGAAGAGATTGAGCCGGAAGTTGCAGGAGACTTCGGATCGTCAAGGAAATATGACCGATCATGAGAGGCTGCCTTATCATAGTCAGATTTATATTCACAATCAGCAAGCTCAAGGTGGAGTTCGACCAATGCCCATCAGAAGTATGTCTCTGCGGGAACGGAGGCATCCTGACAATTCCCAATGTTATGCACCAATGCCAAGGAGCCAAAGTGGAAGATGTGAAGTGCAAATTTCAGGTCACAGGGTCAATGCTCATCAGCACAATCACAATCATAATGTTCATCCAGGTCGTCATCAAAATTCCTTGACGCCCAGCCCTTGTGCAAGGCACCAAGCGCCGCCAAGTCCATGTTGGGAATCCAGCTCTCAAGAAAGTGGATCCAGTATTCATTATTATAATCCACAAGTAAGTAGGACACTTCATTTATCATAATTTAAAAAAATTCTTAGATAATTGAGGGCCCGGATCAGAGAACGGGTTTTAAATTTTTAACTGGGGGGGGGGGGGGGGGGGGGGTAAATACTTCCTTAAATTCAAGCGATAAGGGCTCTCCACTCTGAGGGCCAGAAAGTTATACCTGGTGCTTCGTTCCGGGCCATCAATTCTGAAAAAGGCTTCTTGAAGAGAGAGAGTGAATCTCCCTTTTCCACCTTTTTCCCATAAGTTTGAAACTTTCTCTAAAACACCTATAATTGTGAATTTTTACCCAATGTTCGCCTTTTCTCCTTTTTTTTTTTAGATAATTTCGATTCATTTTTTAAGAATGATAAAACAAAAATTCATTACACTGGGTAATAGGACATCGTTGACAGCAAAAAATTTGGTAACGATTTGATCGAGAAACTAACAATAAATTAATTTTTTGCTGTAAATCGAAAACATCTTATTTGGGTTAACTGGCTTCACAGGCCAAACTGTTTTTAAAAGAAAGGAAATAAGGAGATTTTTCACGAAAATAGGAGAATACATTATTTTAAATAAATATGATATAGCTACTAATATACAATTTAGATTAAAAGGTTTCAAATTAATAATATTTTAAGTAACAATATTGAATTTTCAACTAAAATTATGAATCTTCAAACAAAGAATGGAATTTTTAACAAAGAAGTTCAACTTTTAACAGAGTGGTTAAATGATCAGCCAAAAAAAAAAGAATTTTTAAAGGAAAAATGTTATATTGTATATTTCAGCCAAAAAAGATATATATTTAAAGTCACTAACAGTTAAAGTGAATTTTCAAGAAAAAAGGTGATTTAAAAAACAAAAAAGAAGAGAATTTTTAACAAAATATTTTAATTTGCTAACAAAATAGTTGAATTTTTAACCTGAAAGGGATGAATTTTCTACAAAACAGTTTAATTTTCAAACCTAAAATGTGAGTTGTTAAACAAAACGTTGATATTCCACCAAAAAAGCAAAAATAATTTTCAAACTGAAAATGTGAAGTTTCAACAAAACAGTTCAATTTTCAACAAAAAATTCATTTTCCACCAAAATGGACGAATTTTCAACGAAATATTTAAATTTTTCATCAAAATAGTTAAATTTTTAATATAAAAAGGACGAATTTTTTACAATACAGTTTCATTTTCAAACAAAAATGTGAATTTTCAACTACAAAGACTTTAGGCCAAGTATTTGAATTTTTAACCAAATAGTTTATTTTTCTATCAAAATAGTAGAATTTTCAACCCCAAATATCAAATATTAAACAAAAATCTTACATTTTTAACCAAAAAGAATGACTTTTAAAAAAATATTGCATTTTTAATGCTACAATACGAATGTTGCATCAAAAACTTTAATTTTCAAACCTAAAATGACAATTTTAAAATAAAAATTATTCTCAATTAAAAAAAAAGACAACTTTTTAACAAAATAGTTAAATTTTGATTAATTTTTAATACTTTTATTTATTTTTCGAATTATTACTAGCTTATCTGCAGAAATACTTCAAACATTTTGAAAAAAAAATTAGGGCATAATTTAAAACTGCTCTACTTTAAATATTTATTTTTAAATTCAAAAGTATTCCCCTCCTTCTGTGATTTTTAGTCGTCATTCTGTTGGATAAGGAAATGATCTTGGTTCTGTGCTACAATTTACATTTTTATACGAGGCGATAAATCCGAAATGTAATCTCGCGAAGGTCCTTGCATTATAAATTTAATTATCTTAAACCTGTTAGATATTTTTAATGATTGGAAATCCTCGTAAAGTCTTGGAACCAGATTTTACAACCACCATGATTCTTCTTCTGCATGCAAGTTGTTAAGCTCTATAATAAATGGAGTTGATCCTGATCCCCAATATGAGTGCAAACTGCAAAAGCATACAAATCGATTTTGTCTCGTTTCTTCAATATTTATGGCTTCAATTTTTCCCGCCGATATTATATTTATAAGAAGTACATAATTTCAAATTTCGGTGTAGTATTTTATTGCAAATTGCTCAGTTTCATACTACAATTGTTTAATAAATAAAAAATATTTTATGGTTGAAATCATTAAAGTTTGAGGTTCTCTTATTTTGTAATTTTTCAATTCCTTATTATAAAATTCTCAGAATTAAACTTTTAACTTTAAGCTTAGAAAATTGGTTTAATACAATTTTGAAATTTGTGAATTTGGATAATTTCAAATTTAAATGTTTTACATTATTCTTGAAGAAATAAAATTTCCAGTTCAAAATATATAAAAATTAATAATTCCAAGATAATTGTTTTAAGCGAAAAGCAGTGCGGAGTTAATTATTTATAAATTTGAACAATTTCATATTACCATGTAAAATTCCCGAATTAAAAAAATCCTGAAAAATAAAATTTTCGACGGTTTAAAACATTACCAAATTTGAAAATTCCTCACAGAAAATTTTCATGTTATAAAATATCCGAAGTAGAAAATTCTCGAATTTAAACAATTTAAAAACATTTTAAAAAATATTTATTCATTAAAAATAAAATTATCAGATATGTATTCTTACCAAAGAAAATTTTTTTAATGTTAAAAATGTGCATAGTATTTTTTTAAATTACAAAAAATGTTTTAAAAAATCGAAATGTAACTAAAAAATAAATAAAAAGGAAACTTTCATTTTAATCCTGCAAAAGTTTGTTTGAAAATTGTTATCAGTTTCGGAGAAAATTTATGGCGAAATTTATTTTTTCTTTTAAGATGCACGTGTTTTCAAATTTATTTGTTTACAAAATTTTTATACAATTCTTGTTATTCTAAACTCAAACAATAATTTTAAGAAACTTTAAACATTATCAAAAAATGTTCTCTGATAAAAATATTATATTTTTAATAATTGAATAATATTTATTTAAAAAAACCATTATTTTAATGGTTTAAATTCGGGATTTTTATGCTTCGTCAATTTTATTATTCGAGAATTTTCCAAAATCGGAAATTTTACAGTGTCGGGAATTTTATTTGTCGCGATTTTGTATGCGTTTCATTTGAAGTATTATTGATTTAAGTTTCAAATTTAAAAAATTGTCAAATTTTCGAATTTTCTAATAGGTTTTTGAAAGCTGGGTTTCTTGAAATTTCTGTTTTGAGAAATCAGTTTTCAAAATGATTTACGAGGGGTGTGCCAGGTAATGTGTTTTTTGTTTGGATTCATAATTTTTGTAAATAAAGGTCATGACGCCAAAGTAAAATAATGAAATTCCTAAGACCCAATATTTGGTTAGTTTCAAGACAAATATTGCCTTCAAAATTGTTTTCAAATTATACAAGGAAAGTCATTTTAAATGCTCATTTTCAATGAAAAACTCGCTTTGTCGCGTGATTGTCGTTTTTTTCTCAACCAACATTTAAAAAAAATATATTTAATTTATTTATAATGCATAAGAATTTAATTAATTTAATTAATTGATAGAAAGCATTTAAAATGCTTATTTTGTATAATTTTAAACAAAGTTAGAGGGAAATTAAATATTTAAACATTTTGAGAAATAAAATTCAACCAAAATATTGAAAAAAAAAGAGTGTAGGCAGCGAAAATCGAGCGCCCAACTTTTCGGCTACAAAGCCGAACACGCTACCGCTTGAGCTACTCAGGCAGTTAGAAGGTATATTTTTCTAATATGACAGGGCTGACAGGGGAAATTTGAAAGTTGTTTTCTCGTGAATGGCCAAATTTTTGACCCTAGGAATTTCCCATTTTTACCTTTTATTTTATTTCACTTTATTAAAAAAATTATGAATCCAACATTGACAATTTCATATTAAGTTTCAACAAATTATTTTTAAATAATAAAAGTAACAGGCTGGATGATTTTAAATCATGATTTTGTAATTCTACGATTGCAATTGATTAAAAAATTATGCCAAAGTGATGTCAAAGTAATTTCAAAGTAATTGCAATAATGTATCGAATCGGATTGTAGAAATAATGTATCCTTCATCTAGTTAAGTCTAAATCTACCTCTAAGTAAGTTTCACGATCACAATCTGGGTCTTTCGCAAAATATTGTGGTCAACCACGAAGACCCTAGATTTAAAATTGTCTATCTCCTCAGATGGTAAAAGAATGAACGAGCACCATCTGTTCTTAATTTTTAATGACCACAGCTAATGATCTCAATCCTGAATCTCAGTTTTGTTTACTCAATTCTACATGTTGGCTTTCTTTTGATCAAAACATTTACACAATTCGAACATCTGGAGTCCACTAAATTCCAGATTTATTCTTTACTACTCTCCAAATCTCATTAGTTTAGAGTTAAGGATTTCCAAGATTTCTTAGAATTTTAAAGACATTTAGAGACGATCGATTCTAATCGAGAGCTTTGTAACGCACAGGAAACCTTGTGTGGATTGAGACAGGATACTCCGCCCAGGGATCCACACAGGACTCCCTGCACTTCACCATCCACACCTCACCATCTGCAAACACCGCACTTGCAAAACTGGAGCAATTCATCCCAGATGGGTTCTGGAGGAAGAAATAGGTCTGCGAAAAAAGTACCTCCGGAGGTTCCGAAGAGAACTTCTTCGATATCATCAAGATCCATGGAACCAAGGCACAATGGACTCAGCAAAAGTGTGGAAAATGGAAGTCTCAGCTCTGTTCAAAGCTCCGGCAGCGACTCCACTAATTGCGAAAGCTCGGAAGGAGACGCACAGAGAGGATCGCCGATTTGGAAGCATAAAGGCATTGTGAGTCCGCCAATTCCTTTCTAGAATTTCTTTCAACGTCGCTCTGCCTACCTCCAAGTCTTTAATTTTTACACCTGGAAGCACAAAATTCTGTCACAACTTCAACTAGAGTGACCAGATGTCCTGATATTTCATGACATGTCCTGATTTTTGTGTTATCTTCTGATTTTTCATCAAAGTTGCTGCATTATCCCAATTTTGAAATTCGCTGACTTTTCCCTGACTTCTAAATATTTCTTCTAGGCGAAAAACAACCTAACTTCTGGGTCCTATCAATAATGATAATGCAAAAAAAAGTTGTTTTTTTCTAAATATGTTTTAAACACTTTTAGTGACAACAGTCATGCAGAATTTTATAGGGTCTCATCCAAAGATTACGCAAGACATAAGTAATATACATGAATTTTCAAACAAAAAAGGAAGAGGTAAATTTTCTGTGAAAGCGAATTATTTTCAACCAAGAAAACAGAATTTTCAACGAAAGATTTAAATTGTCGTCCAATAAAATGGATTTTTAACCAAATAGTTGGATTAAAAACCCCAAAAGATTAGTTTCCTAGAAGATATTTCAACAATAATAAATGAATTTAATTTGTTTAATAGAAAAAGTTTTTACCAAAAATGGAATAGATAAATTTTTATTCAGAATTACTTTAATTGACTACTCTGAGATTACTAATCAGATTATGTTCAATTTGAAATAGCATGGTTAAATTTTCAATAATAGAAATTTATTTCAACCATATAAAATACATTTTCAGAGGAATAATTAAATTTTCGACCAAAAAAATTAAATTTATTTTGAAAAATTTAGTTTTCTATAAAAAAAAACAATTTGCAACTACAGAAATTATTTTTTTTCACCAAAAAGATAAATTTTTAATCCAGAAGAATAATTTTCTACAAAAATTTTATCCAAATCTATGAATTTTCACACAAAAATGGAATAGTTAAATTTTCAGTAAAAAATTCATATTCGACGAAATAAAATAAATTTTCACCGAAATAGTTCAATTGTTAACCAAACAAATTAATGTTCAATCAAGAACGTTACATTTTTATTAAAAACAATAAATGTTCCACGGGAAAATGGAATAGGTAAATTTTCAGTTTAAAAACTGAATTTATAAATAACAATTTGTACAAAATGATGAATTTTCAAAACAATTTTTTGACCAAATAGTTAGATTTTAGATCCGAAAGATTATTTTTCTACCAAATAAACCTATTTTTCACAAAATAGTTCAATTTTTAAACAAACGAATGAGTTTTTGATCAAAAATAGAATAGTTTAATTTTTATTCAAAGAAATAAATTTTCAATCAAAGAAAATAAATTTTTAACGAAATAGTTTATTTTTTAACCAACAAAATTTAATTTCTACTAAAAACAATAATTATTCCACAAAAAATGGATTAGTTACATTTTGAGTTTAAGAAGTGAATTGGTAATTAACGTGATGAATTTTCAATATCAAAATTGTTTTTAATCAAATAATTGGATTAAAAAGGAAATTATTAATTTCCTAAAAAAAATTCGAAAAAATATATGAATTTTCCACTAAAGAAGATAAATTTTTAAGCAAAAATAAAATAGCTAATTTTCATTTAGAAAAACGAATTTCTAACATAATATTTCATTTTTCAATCTGAGAAATTAATTTTCAACGAAATAATTAAATTTGCTACCAAGTAGATTAAATTTCTATGATAAAATTTAATTTTTAATAAAGAAAACTAATTTTCAACCAAAGGAATTAATTTTCTACCTAAAAGATAAATTTAAAAAAATTTCTTTTTAAACCAAAATAAATTTTCAGTCGAAGATTAAATAGTTGAATATTCAACAGAATAGTTACATTTTAAACGAACAAAAATGATTTTCAACTAAGATGAGGGATCATCACCAAAACAACTTTTTAAATGAATTTCCTGATTTTCCAATCAAGTCATTTGGTCACCTTAACTTCGACAAAAGCTGACACAAGATCAAGAGAAAATCGGAAGATCAAAGAAGAGCATTTAAACTTGAAGGCCTTCCAATTTTGAATTTGTTGAATCCAGAAACCAGACGGTTATCTGAGTCTAAAAAATGTCCGAATTCGCAGTCCCTAAATAAATATTGAGTGAAAGACCCAGAATATTGTCATGGCGAGGTGATTGCTTTTCCGAAAAATAAAAACGAAGCTCTCCGGATTTTTAGTAGGGCTCATAGCAGGTGTTCTTTAGTGGTAAAGCGGCGTTGAAAGGGTTGAAAGGCGCCAAGAGGCCTTTTGGGACTAAGTTTTTTTTTCTTTCTCTTGTTTTTCAGTCGGGCTCGCCCGAACACCCAGACTGTGGTCACACGAACGACAGTAATAACATGATGAATAGCGTCAAGGAGTTGGGTCACTCCCATGCGAATTCCGGATACCAACACCCGCTCATGGACCACACCGAGGCGATATCGCAAACTGGCTACAAAGTTTCAGAACAGAACAGAAAACGGCAATACAGGGTGGGGCTCAATCTCTTCAATAAGAAACCTGAGCGGGGCATCACCTATCTGATTAGGCAAGGCTTTCTGGAAAATAGTCCGCAGGGAGTCGCTCGATTTCTGATCACGAGGAAGGGACTCTCGAAGCAGATGATTGGAGAGTATCTGGGGAATTTACAAAATAATTTCAACATGGCTGTTCTAGAGTGAGTTTTCTGCAGTTTTTAAGACATATTTTTTGTAAGAGAGTTTCATTATTATTAATTACTCGCACAAGACGTGACATGTACTGAAGTTTTGAACATGATAGGCTTACTCACATGCTTAAACTATTAATAGATTTGAATCATTTGAAGTGATTTCAAGGTATTTGCAATATTTTAGGGAATTTTAAAAGATTTCAGATATTTTTCTAATGGTTGTAATAATTTAATGGGATTTCAAAGGATTTGAAATATTTTAAGGGGTTCCAAGAGATTCATAGGATCTCTTTCAAAAGCTTTAAAGTTTCAAGGGATTTAAAATATTTTTGAAGGACATGAAATATTTTAGGAGATACATTTTCCAGAATATCAGGAAATATAAGATTTCGTGTAATTTTACGGGATCTTATAATATTTTAATGTATTTTAAAGAATTTTTTCGCAAGAATTCAGGGATTTCATAGATTTTCGAAAATTTTGAAACATTTCAAGGCAATAGAAACAATTTTTTTAAAGATTTTAGGATATTTCAAAAGATACCAAGGTTTTTCAATTGATTTCAAAGAATGCTCAAGATTTTTATTTATTTATTTTTATTCCAAGGAAAGCTTTAAAAAATTTCAAGTAATTTCAATAAATGTAAAAGGGTTTGAAATATCTCAAGGTATTTTTAATAGAATTCAATACTTTGATGTGATTTCAATAATTTAATGGGACTTTAAAGGATTTGAAATATCTTAGCAGGTTCAAAAAGATTCCAAATATCTCTTTCAAGAACTTTAAAGTTTTAAGGGAATTCAATATTGAAATATTTTAGGGGATCAATTTTCCAGAATATCAGGAAATATCAGATTTCATGTAATTTTACGGGATTTTATAATATTTTAATGTATTTCAAAGAATTTATTCACAATAATTCAGGGATTTCGTAGGTTTTCGAACATTTTCAAACATTTCAAGGTAATAGAAACGATTTTTTAAACAGATTTTAGGATATTTCAAAAGATGCCAAGGTTTTTCAATTGATTTTAAAGAATGTTCAAGATTTTTATATATATTTTTTTAATTCCAAGGAAAGTTTTGAAAGCTTTAAAAATTTTCAAATAATTTTCAGTGATTTAAAAAGGTTTTTAAAAAGGGTTCTAAATATTTTTCAAGAGCTTTAAAGTTACAAGGGATTTAAAAAAATGTTAAAATATTTTAAAGAATAAATTTTCAAGGATTTCAGGAAGTAACAGATTTCATGTAATTTCACGAAATTTAATTACTATCATAATGGTCTTCACATAATGTCTTCATAAGAATTTAGGATTTTGGTTGGATTTCAAAGAGTTTCAAATATTTCAAGGCAATAACGAAATTTTTTTTCAAAGATTTGACGATATTTAAAAAGATTCCAAGGTTTTACAATTGATTTCAAAGAATGTTCCGGATTTTTTGTAATTGCAAGGAAATTTTTGATATTGAACTTTGTTCTAATTTGTACTTTCTTCGTCTATTTTTTAAAAATTGCAACGAATTTTCAATAGATTTTAATCATTTGAAGTGGTTGAAAAGGAATTGCAATATTTTAGGGAATTCATAAAAAGATTTTAAGGATTTGTCTATTGATTTCAATAATTTAATGGAATTTCAAAGGATTTGGAATATTTTAGGGGATAAATGTTCCTGGATTTGAGGAAATATCAGATTTTATCTAATTTAACGATATTTGGCTTTGAATAGTTTATTCACAGGCATTGAAGGATTTTGTAGGCCTTGAAATATTTTTCAAATATTTAATTGCAATACCAAAAATTAAAAAAAAATTTAAGGACATTTTAAAAAATGCCAAGGTTTTTCAATTGCTTTCAAAGAACGTTCAAGATTTTTTTTCAATTCGAAGGAAATTTTTAAGACCTTTACAAATTGCAAGTAATTTCACAATATTTAAAACGATTTGAAATATCTTAAGGTGTTTTTAATAGATTTCAATACTTTGAAGTTATTTTAATGGGTTTTCAAGATCTTGATGTATTTTGTTCTATTTCAAGGAATTTTTAAGAGCTTTAAAAACTTTCAAAAGATTTTAAAGGATTTAAAGTATCTTAAGGCATTTTTAATAGATTTAAAAAAAAGTTCTTTAAAAAATTCAAAAATAAAATGAAATTTGAAAAAATGTAAAAAACACGTAGGAATACACAGTTTTTATTACTTCAAATGTAGAAATTTGTATGTACCTTAAGTTCCGATCGTTAAAATGAACGAAATATTTTTCCCTATTTCTATTTTACCCGTAAATATTGTCTCAACTGCAATTTAAAATATGCAATACAATTCTGCTTCAATAATAAATGATTTACAACATAAATGAACAAACATTTTAGCACTTTTTCTGGTTCGGATTTTTAAATTTCATTGGCCGTGAAAAATATTTGAAACCCGGGAAATTTGTGCTGCGATGAAAACGGCCAGCCTGATTAAATTAGTTATTTTAACAATGTATTTTGTATTTGAAATGAATAATTGTCTCGAACTTGAAAAATGTTTAGATGCTTCTCGCACGAGTTGGATCTTGCCGGAATGCAGGTGGACGTGGCATTGCGAAAGTTCCAAACCTATTTCAGAATGCCAGGTGAGGCTCAGAAGATCGAGCGGTTGATGGAAGTATTTAGTCAACGATACTGCCAGTGCAACTCGGACGTGGTCTCGAGGTTGCGATCAGCGGACACAATTTTCGTCCTGGCATTCGCGATCATCATGCTCAACACGGATCTGCACACGCCGAACCTGAAACCCGAGCGCAAAATGAGGATGGAGGACTTCATCAAGAATCTGCGAGGCATCGACGATTGCGGCGACATCGAGAAAGACATCCTAATCGGGGTCTACGAGAGAGTCAAGGCAAACGAATTTAAACCCGGCTCCGATCACGTAACTCAGGTGATGAAAGTCCAAGCTGGTTTCGTTGGGAAGAAGCCTAATATGGCCCTTCCACACCGAAGATTGGTATGCTACTGCAGACTCTACGAAATTCCGGACATCTACAAAAAGGAGCGATCTGGTGTTCACCAGAGAGAGGTCTTCTTGTTCAATGACTTGTTGGTCGTGACGAAAATTTTAGGCAAGAAAAAAGGCCGGCCAACGTACACCTTCAGGCAGAGCTTTCCACTTTGTGGAATGATTGTCACACTCTTCGAAGTTCCTCGTGAGTTTTCATCTTTCTTTAAATAGTTTAGATATACTAAAAACAGATGAGACAGTTTTTAAATTTAAATATAAAATTAATATTGATACCAAATTTTTGTATTTCAAAGCATTTATTGTCTATTATAGACTGGAAATCCCATTTGATTTGAGTGAGGTTTCGGGTTTCGGCAGCCCTGTGCATCTGAAAACAAAATGGCGATTGATTAGTTCCTAATATCGCCAAGGCGGCGTTAGTTGTCCCATCGCTCCCTGTTTTTTCAATGTAGGGCGTGGGACTAGACCGCTTTTTAAAATTTGTTCTGTAAACAAAATGTCATTTTCATGAAAAACCATATTAAAATTAAATCAATTTTATTTACGTAATATTTCAAAACCGTTTTCCAAGCGATTTATATAATTGTTAAAGGGAAAACATGAATTTAAACGTCACCCAATAAACTTGCTAAAGTGGAATTTCAGATTTAAATTTAAATAAAAAGTTAAAAATAATTCCTTTTTATTTCTGAAAACGCTATAAATAATATTTATATTACAGGGTGGCCGCTAGACCGGGAAACTGGGAATTTTTTCAGACCGGGAAAACCCGGAAAATGACAGTGAATTTTTTTTTACCGGAAATTTTACAAATTTGTAGAAGAAAAACCTGTCCACGTTCGATTTTAACAGTTCTTAAATAATTAGTTGAATTTTTATGTTTTTCAGTTATGCTATTATTTAGCTTGCAATGCCAAATTCAAATTTTTTTTACTTTACAAATTTTCCATAAAAAATTTTTATTTTTAAGCTTACATTTTTAATTTAAAGAATTTTTAAATGCTTTCTTAAAAACTTGAACAAATAAAAAATAAAAGCCTTTGTTGTTGAAAATTTTGGATAAAAAACATTTTTATTTGATAAAAAATAATTTTTTTTTAAATTTATCTGTACTTTAAGTAATAAAAAGTTAACAAAAACGGTTTGGCAAAAATATTTTAAATCAATTCAAAATTTAAGAATTTTCAGATTTTAAAGTTAAAACTTAAAGGGTTTGAATTTTAAAGTATTAGTCATTAAACAAATGTGAACGTGTGACTGAATTTTGATGCACTATTTTCAACTTAAAAATAACTTCATAATAATATATTCCTAATTAAAGGATTTTATTACATTTAAAATATTGTTTCAGACTAAAATATTAATTTTTTAACCCTTTCTGTTTGAAATTTTTATTTAAGAAAAGTAAATTGAAACCAAATGTTTAAAAGTAAAGAATCGTAAACCGAATTTTTGACATAGTAAGCCTGGAATCGTTAAAATTTCGAAGAGCCTTTACACACTAAACGTTAGAATTTAAATTGTTGTATTTCAAAATTGCTTAATTTGTAAGTTAAATTTTACCATTTTTATGTATAATTTACAAATGAAAATTTGTAGAAAAAATTTGAGTAATTTTAAGAGATATTTAGGTGTTTTAAAAAGATAAAAAATTATCATGCAAATTTTTTTTTAAATTTATCATTTTAATTTTTTTTTAGGTTTTATTCTTTTGAAGTATTTCACAATTCTTGAAAAGAATCTAATTATTTGTTTAAAATCTGCGAAAATCTAAATTTTGTTTTTTATTAGGCTATCAATTCAAGTTTTACATAAGTTCTAATCTTTTCAAAACTTCTACATATCTCTTAAAATTACTCAAATTTCGCGTACAAATAATAAATGTTCAATTGTTATTTATACATCCAAATTGTGAAGAAATGTTCTAAAATTTGCTGGATTTTCTGAAAATTGTATAAACAATTCAATTCATTTTGCCAGATATTTAGAAGTTCTGAAAAAATTTCCAAAATAATTCTAAAATTTAAAACAAATTTAAAACAACTTTTAGATTTCTCAAGATTTTGAAATAAAATTTTGAAGCTTTCCAAGGATGTTTAAACTGTTTAAAAAGAAAATAATTGAATTTCTAATTTAAGAAGTGTTCAGTTAAAATGTTTGCAATTTTTAAATATTTAATGTTTCTAGCTTAAAATTCCTTAAAATTATATAATTTTGAAAATTTTGAAGTTCATTGATTGATTTTTTAATTTAGAGCATTGAAAATGATAACGTGGATTTATATTTTTTTATATTGAAAAATGTTAGTACCTTTAATTTTATACGGGTAAATTAATGAGCATTTGAATACATTTTTTAATTAAAAACTTTTAAATTTCACTTTTAAAAGTTCAAAATTTAACAGTTCTACTTTGACTGTTTTCATTTGCAGTTCAGCTTTTATTACCTCAAGTGGAAACTTTTTTAGCTTTAGTGTTCCATGTTTGGGAACAGGGAAATGACCGGGTATTTATTTTGTCGATTAAAACGACCTCTTTGTATTAATAAATTGAAAAAATAATTTCGTGAAAGCATTTTTATAGTATACAAGTTTAAAACAGATTTAAACTGATTATTTTAGGGTTTAGCAAGTATTTACACCGTTGAATATAATGAATATAATGTAATTGAAATTTAATTACATTTTTATTTATGAACATGTAATATAAAAATTAGTAAGCAACATTAAACATAATTTATTAAATCAGTAAAATTTCAGAAAAAAATTTTTATTTCAGGGGAACAAATGTAAATGTAAATTTTATAAAACGTTCAGGATGCAAATAGAATCAATGTTTTAAAATCTTTTTTTTTAAATATATTGTTTTCAAGATATAATGATCAAAGTTTAAAGTTTAAAGAGAGCAATTAGAGCAATCATTTTTTATATTCTTCACTGACTATTAAATAACATTTTTTCTTATATAAATTTATTTCAATTCAATAAGTAGATTTAAACTCTATGCTATTTAAAGTTTTCCTGGGGAAAGTTTTTTTACATTTCATTATTAATATTATTTACTATGTTTTCGAAAATAAATGTTAAAAAACATGCTTTACTTTTTATTTAAATTCAAATCTAAAATATATTCCGCTTTTCCAGGATTACTGTACGAAATTATACTTAATATTTTCTCTTTTTGTTCCAAACTGTAAATATTCTTTCAAGTTTAATGATTTTCGTTTTAAAAGAACCGATTTCCGTTGAAAACCGCTAACATAACCTCAAATTGTTAAAATTCGTGAATCTTCTTTGAAATCTAATTTAATTTTTTGAGACTGGTAAAAACCGGAAAATGGCAGTGAATTTATTTTCTGACTAGAAATTTTACAAATTGAATACAAATTCAATTTTTATCTGCTTTAATTATGATATCATTCAGTTCATAAGTCGTAATTCGAAAATATTTCACTTAAAATTTTCCATTTTCGATTTTTATTTGTAAGCGTTCATTTTGTATTTAAAGAATTTTAAAATGCAGTATTGCTAGACTTAAACAATTAAAAATTAAAACTGTTTTAAATTGATACTTTGTGACATTTTTTTTACTTTATCAACTGTAAATATAAATTAATTCATGATTTAAAAAATTGAACTGTACTTGACGTATCAAAACAAAATTTAAATAATTTGAAACTGAATTATCTAAAATAGAAAGCCTTGAATCTTTAAAATTTCAATGGCCTTTTAAATTTTGATCGTAACTATTTTAATTGTTCTATTTAAAAAATTATCGCTTTACAAGTAAAATAAACTATTTAAAACAAAAATAATTCCACTTCTAATGTAAACATTTTCCAATTTAAAAATATTTTGTGATTCAAGTTTTAATTTTTCTAGCTTAAAATTGGTTAAAATACTATAATTTTTTGATTGATTTTTCAATTTAGAATATTAGAAATGAGAACATGGATTTACACTTTTGGAACTAGATCTGAATCTTTGAACTCTCCTATTTTTGAAAATTCTAAATTTTTCAGTTTCAATGCATTTAATTAAAAATTATTTAATTGAAAAGTGTCAGTACTTTCCACTTTATAGGTGTAAGTTATAGATAATTTGTATAACCAAATTTTTAATTAGAAAAGTTTTAAACTCCAATTTTAAAGGTTTAAAAATAAAGAGTTGCATCTTAAGTGCTTTAATTTGCATTTCATTTTTCTTTATTTAAATGGAAAAATGTTTAGCTTTTGAGTTCGAATTTTTTAATTTAATTGACCGTGAAAAATGTTTGCGAACTGGAAAATGACCGGGCATTTTTTTCTTCGATTAAAACGGCCACCCTGAAAAATTATAAACATTTTTTTGTAGAATACCAATTTTCGGTTTTAAACGCAAACTTGAACGAAAATGGTTAAAGAATTATTAAACTTTAAATTCTAATTATTTTTGTTTAAATTAACCGATTTCCTACGAAAAACGTTATTATAACCTGAACAATTGTAAATATTCTGTGATATATATGTAGTTTTTGATAAAAAATACCAATATTTTTCGAAACAGTTGAAAAATTGCAAATTCTGTTCGAAATATGATTTTATTTTAAAATACCAATTTTCGGTGTGACACGTAAAAATAAACTCAAATTGTTAAAATTGAATTTGATTTCTTAACAAAATTATTGAATTTACAAAAAAATAATTCAATTTTGAATAAAATAATAAAATTTGTACTAGTAGACTTTTCAGCCGAAAAAGTTGAAGAAGAAAAAGATAAATTTTTTAAATAAACAAAGTAGATAATTTTTCATTGATTTTATTTTTCATTTTTTATTTTCATTGTATTTTAAAGCCAAAAAGACGAATTTCCTATTAAATATTTGAACACTGAAGTCGAGAATATGACGTAATAAAAAGAAAAGAAGTGAAATTTAATATGCAATTTGTTTCTTTGAAATGTTACAGATTATCTTTTTGGTATAAAACTTTCGCAGCGTGTCGATGGAAAAGAACTAATCACATTCAATGCCCGTAACGAGACGGACCGGTACAAGTTTGTTGAGGATTTGAAAGAGTCGATTAGCGAGATGGACGAAATGGAGACTTTGAGAATCGAAACCGAATTGGAGCGACAAAAGAGCAGCAGAGGGACGAGAGGCAGCGCGGAGAATCGGGATTCTGGCGTCGCCGATGTGGAAGTTTGTCCTTGTCCCGGTTCCTGTTCAGAGAGATCAGAGACGACCGATATGGAGAGTCAGTTAAAGCGATCTGCTCTCAGTAATTCCCTTTTGGACATTCACGAACAATGTAAGTACTCTGAAAGTAAGCTCTCTTTCAAAATAAAATAAATAGAAATCGAATAAAAGCAAATCTGCTTCATAAAAGCCCATTTCATCATTTTTAATGATTTTTCTTATATCTAGAAGAAATTAATACAGAATTAATGTATTATACATATTTTTTTACGGAAATAAAACGCTCTTTTCTGTATGAAGTCACATTCAGAAATTGGAAAGATGTAGAAGGAAAATTAAAATTTGGAGCGGTGACATGAGTACTATTAATAATAATTATATTTTTAGAAGAATTCAAATAAAATCTTGAAAAAACAATTTATTTTGTATTAATTACATTTTTTTAAATCTAATTAAAGATTTTAAGGTATTTTTACAAATTCCAAGGAATTTTAAAGAGCCCGAAAAAGTTTCAAATAATTTTAAAGAATTTGAAATAGGTCAGGGTATTTTGAAAGATTCCAGGGAATTTGTAATAGATTTTGAGAACTTGAAGGGATTCCAAAATATTTTAAAGATTTGTTGATATTTTTTTAAATTCTACGAAATTTTCCAGAGTTGTAAAATGTTGCAAGGGATTTCAAAAGATCACAAAGGATTGTAAATATTTTCGATTATTTTAAATAAAGATTTCAAGACATTTTATGGTATTTTTAAACATTGTAAGACATTTTAAAGAGCTTTAAAAATTGTCAAGAGATTTCAAAAGATTTTAAATTATTTAAAGAATTTGATTGATCTTGTTGGATAAAAAGAAATTCATGGGATTTTAAAGAATTTCCAATATTTTTGAAATATATGGAACGTTTTTTATAGGACCTATAAGGTTTTATGATATTTTAAAAGATTCGAAGTTATTTTATCTGATTTCTGAAAATTTAATTGATTTTAAGGGATTTTCAAGGCCTACAATATATCGTCAGATTACATCTAATTTCACGGAATTTTATAATATTTTATTGGATTCCAATTAACTTATTCTCCTTTATTTATTTATTATATTATATATTATATTATATATTATATTTATTTTTATTTTTGTTTTTAATTCGTCTTTGGTAGAAATTTAATTTTCTATTTTGTGTTTTGTTAAAAATGCAAAAGTTTGTTCGGAAATTAATAAAATGTTTCGGTTGAGGATCCAACTATTTTGCTGAATATTCATCTATTCCATTTTTGGTTAATAATCGATATTTTTATTTGAAAATTCATCTTTTTACGTTATAAATTCAACTATTTTTCGTTAAGACTTCATGTATTTCATTGAAAATTACCCTTTTTGGTAGAAAATTAATTTTCCTGATTGAAAATGAATAATTTTAGTTAAAAGTTTACATTTTTAGGTGGAAATTTAAGTTTTTCTTTGGTTAAAAATCTAACTATTTTAGGTTGTTAAGTTAATTTGGTTAAAAATTCATATTTTTTAGTTAAAAATTGTATTACTTAGGTTAAAATCGAATTTTGTTGTTGAAAATTCAACAATTTTGTGAGAGCCATTCTTGTTGTGTTGAAAACAAACTTTTTTTTTTAAATTCATATTGGCGGGTTGAACATTAAACTTTTTGTTTAAAATTCGTTTTTTTTTTTGTTAAATTCAACTGTTTTTTATTTGAAATTAAATTTGTTGAAATTTTTAGTTGAAGATTCATAATTCTAGTTTGAAAATTTAACTATTTCTTTGAAAATTCTTTCTTTTTTTTGCTGTTGTTGAAAATAATGGCTGTTTAATAAAAATGTAAATGTAAATAAAAATTTATCTTTTTTAGTAGAAAATTCTTGGCTGAAAATTCATCTTTTTTGTTAAAAATTCATCTATTTTGTAAAAATTGCAATATTTTTACTAGAAAGGTTAAGAATTTATAGCGTTTCCCGTGGAATTTAATATGGGGTTTTTTATTTATTTTCATTTATTTAAATTATTTCTTTTCATTTATTTAAATTATTTCATTATTTGATTTAAAACAATTGAATTCCCTATTGTTCCTATATTTTTGTAAAAAAAATAACCCAATTTACCCTGTTTTTCGAGACTTTTAGGCTGTGAAGTCTACAATTAAAAACTTTTATTTATCTAAATTTGTAATTGCCCAGTTTTCTAGTTCCACTAGACGCTAGAAACTATTTTTCTACTGTTCGAAAAAAAACATTAAAGTATAGCTGAATTTTTAGCCCAGAAGAGGAATTTTCTACTGGAAAAGAAGAATTTTCAACAAACTACGTGCACATTTTATTTGATTAATTTTTAGTTAATATTTTTTTTTTCTTTTTTTCCTTTAAAAATGTTTTAACCTAAACAGATGAATCTTTAAAATCGATGAATTTTATATCAAATATTTGAATATTGAGCCCGAGAATTTGAATTAATAACAAAAAAGTTAATTTATAACTAATCACTTAAATTTTCAATGAAAAATGGAATAATTTTTATTAAAAAAATATTTCTATCAAAATTAAAAAAAAAAACAGTTGGATTTAACCAACAAAGACGAATTTTCAATAAAATGCTCGATTTTTAACCAAAAATTGGGAAATTTTCACTGAAAAAAATGAGCCTTTGAACCCAATTAAATTAATTTTTAACAAAATATATGAATTAGCGATTAAAGAAAATGTATTATAAAAAGTATAACTTTTTAACCAAATGTTTGAATTCACAACAAAATAATTCAATTTTGATCCAAATAATAAAATTTTTAATCAAAAAAAGAGTAGAGTGTAGAGAAAATGCTCAAATAAATCAAATCTTTTGATTTGAGGGAAAAAAGAAACGTGTCCGTTGGCATTCGACAAAAGTGAACGAAAGTTTAAAATCAGAAAAATTTAGTGATTTCAAATGGAAAATACTTTCTATTGGTTAACAAATTATGACCAATGTGTTATATTCAGAGCTTTTACTAGTGAATAATAATTTAAAAATTACGAAATTACAATTATATAAAATTCATTCATTTTCAACCAGAAAGGTTAATTTTCTACCAAAGAGGGTAATTTTCAACAAAATACATGAAGTTTCAATGAAACAGTTGAATTTATAACGGTAAAAGATATATTTTCAAATAAAAATGTCGATTCTTAACAAAAATGGTTAAGGCTTGATTTTCTAACCAAATTGTTTAATTTTCAATAGATAAGAAAAAAGAAGATTAAATGGAATAAAATAAAGAAGAATAAGTTTTTTGGAATCCAATAAAACATGATGAAATCCCGTGAAATTGGATGTAATCTGACGATATATTGTGGGCCTTGAAAATCCCTTAAAATCAATTAAATTCTCAGAAATCAGATAAAATAACTTGGAATCTTTTAAAATATCATAAAACCTTATAGGTCCTATAAAAGCATTCCATATGTTTCAAAAATATTGGAATTTCTTTAAAGTCCTATGAATTTCTTTTTATCCAACAAAATCAATCAAATTCTTCAAATAATTAAAAATCTTTTGAAAATATAGTAGTCTAATTTTCAATTATTTAAACAAATGGAATTTGTGTAAATAATTTCCTTTCGAATTAAAAAAAAATAAAAATTATTACTGTGGGTCTAGTGGAATATTTATTAGTAATAATTAATTACTGAATAGTAATTAATTTATCAGTAATATTTAAGTCATAATTTTTATTTGAAAAAAATTCAAAACAAAAATTAATCAAACAATGTTGATAAATATTCCACTGAAGAAATATTAATAATTTGTAATACAAAAATTATTAAAATAAATTCCATTTGTTTAAACAATTCAAAGTTAATGAATTAATATTAATAAATATTCCACTAGACCAATAGTAATAAATTTTAGCGGAAAAGATGAATTTTCGAAGACAAAATTATTCAAACAAATTCCATTTGTTTAATTAATTAACAATTGATAATAAATATTCCACTAGATCAATATTATTAATTCTCAGTAAAAAAATATTAGAATACAGTGTTCAAAAGGTCGATTTCATGAGGAATTGACATTTTTGGTTTTAAGGGTAGTTTTCAGGTACTCGTGGGGGTGTGTTAGGGATGTCAAACCCATATATATGATACATGAAATTCTTCGTTGGATAATTCTCTACGGGCCCCCATACTTTCCCGTCACATTTTTTCAAACCCTAAAAAATTATTTTAAAAATTCAAAAAGTGACTTTTCCCCATGCATTTTACATGGGAAACTTCCAGTCAAAAACGACACCTGTTAGAATAAACAACAACAAAAAAATTAGGGTATTTATTTTTTCGGATTTGGAAAAATGGGGGGGGGTCCGTAGCCCTCTAGTCTAGCATGCAAAAAAATTTTGCCATGATTTTTTGGATCACCCTAATGTACAAGTATCTATTTTATATCTCTGGAATTTTGTTAAAAGCATTTTAATTGCAGCAGTATTGTTCAGTAGAAGAATTTCGACAATAACCATGTTTACCCTAGTTATTTAATAATTGATTAAAATTAATTTGGTAAGTTTCGTGTTTGAAAGTGGATTTTTTGTTTTCAATTTGCAGTTGCCGGAGAGAAGCCACAACGTCGTGGAAGCGTGGGTTCGTTGGACAGCGGTATGTCAATTTCATTTCAATCTACTTCCGCCAGCTCGATGAGTCAAGGCATTAAACACCACGGACAAGTTCACCCCACTCACCCGGGAACTACAATTCCTGGGGGTAGTAAGGGCTTAGCTCAACAGCCATCTTTTTTAGGGGGCTTGTTCAATAAGCGAGAACGAAAACTGTCGCAAACGGAGGACACTGGCCCCTACAGCCGCACCACAGAAGTCTAGAATCTAGAATAATTCCCTACTTCCTTCCATAACGCACGCAATATAACAACAACAGCAAATTGTCGATAAATCGAGCTTCCGAGTTCCAACATCAACGAATTTCGTCTCATCACGTTATTAAGACTAACTTATTATTTCAATCACGGGTTTATACGATTTTAAGCGGAATTTAAAATCGTTAGATGCAACAATTCTACAATCATTCACAATCATTTAAGTTTTAAGAGTACCACACAATCATCAACATCATCATTCATAGTCTTTTTAACATGCGCTTTGTATGAGAATATAATTTTTGTTCGGTGTATTTTATATTATACACGTAATGTTATGTGCGAAACCTGATTTTTTTTCAAATCATACAAGAGCAATTTACTTCTAGTCACATATTATTGTAAATATTGTGTACTCACTCCTGCAAGAGGATAATGTTCGCATCCCATTTTAGAATAATCATTGCCTATGTATAGTAGACTATTGTCTCGTAAAGAAAACTTCAGGGGGTAAAGGGAGGTCTTCGCATTTCGAAGACTTACGTTAAGGACCGTATTTAAATTACGTAACGGCTCAAGGGGGTTTAACTCATGTACGTAATTTCTGCAAATTCGTAAAAACTTTCTCTTGAAGATTATCTTTTTAGTTATAAATCTTATCAGTTGTTTGAAAATTTAACAATTTTCTCGAAAAGACATCCTTTTTGGTTGCAAATTCAACTGTTTTGTTAAAAATCCGTCTTTTTGGGATTAAAAATTCAACTCTTTTTGTTGAAAATAAATCTTTTGTTTAAAATTGTTAATTTGTTGCTGATAAGTCAACTGAAATCTTTTTTGGATGAAAACTAATTTTTCTGAAAATTTGTCTTTTTGATTTAAAAGTTCATCTTTTTTTAGTAGAAATAATGCATCTTTCTTGGATAAAAATGCAACAGATTTATTGAACATTCTACTGTTTCCTAGAAAACGTACTTTTTGTTTAAAATTCGTATTTTTATTTTGAAAAGTCAATTGAAACCTTTTTGGATGAAAATCTGTTTTAGAAGAAATCTGTTTTAGAAGAAATTCCATTTTTCTCGAATAAAAATACAACTGTTCGGTTGAAAATTTACCTCTTTTCTGAAAGTTTGTATTTTTTATTTACACATTTACTTGCTTTAGCTGAAATTATATCTTTCTTGAAGAAAAATGCAACCGTTTTGTTGAAAATTAAACTATTTTGTTAAAAAGTCGTACTTTTTGGTTGAAATTTCAACTTTTGAAAACAAAATTTGATGTGTTTTATTCAAAATTTCTATGTTTGAGTGCAAATTTCACCTTTCTCGTATAAACATGCAACCAATTGGTAGAAAAGTCAACTATTTTCTTGAATATTCATCCTTTTTGTTTGAAAAAATTCGTCTTTTTGAATTAAAAATTAAATTTTTTTCTTAGAAACTTATTTTTTTGTTAAAAATCCATAATTTTATCTTCAAAAGTCAACTGGTATCTTTTTCTGATGAAAATTAAGCTATTTTGTTGATTTCAAAAAAGAAATAAAAATTCATCTTTTTTAAATAAAAATGAAACTATTTAGTTAATGTTTCAACATTTTTTTAAAGTCATCCTTTTTGGTTAAAAATTAGGCTTTTCGAATTGAAAATTATTTCTTTTTTTTTTGTAAAAAGTCAACTGTAATCTTTTTAAACGGAAAAATCAACTATTTTTGTTTATTATTTTTTTTTATTTAAAAATTCACTTGTTTTAGTAGAAACTTCATTTTTTAAATGAAAATGCAACTTTTTGGTTCAAAATTATTCTACTTTGCTTGAGTATTCAATTATTTTCTTTAAAAGATTTGGCTGAATCACTTTGTTAGGGGATATTTTTTTTTTTTTTTTTTTGAAGATTTATATTTTTAGTTAAAAATTCATCTCTTTGGCAGAAACTTTGACTATTTCATTGGACTATTTCATTGGAAATTGATCTTTTTTAGTTGAAAATTCTCCTGTTTTTTTGGTAAAAAATAATTTTCTTGTTTTAAAATGTCATTTTTTGGGGTAAAAATGCATTAGTTTCGTGTAAAATTAATTTTTTGTTTAAAAGTCATATGTTTCGTTTGGAAATTCAATTTTTTAAGAGAAAATTCGTCTTCTGGCTTGAAGGTTCAACAATTTAGATCAACTTTAATTTCTTTCTTGAATAAAAAATCTTTATTTAATGAAAAATCGTCTTTGGTTTTAAAATTCTTTTTTTTATGAATTTAATATTTTTTGCTTGAAATATAAACTTTGGCACTTTTTTGTTGGAAATTTATCTCTTTAGGTCGATAATGAAAGTATTTTGTTAAAAATCCCTCTTTTATAGTAAAAAATACATTTTTTTTTGTTTAAAATAAATTAATAAATTTGAAAATTTTGCATTTATATCTGAAATACTGTTTTATTCCGTTTATAGAAGATTCTATGTTAAAAGTATTACAAGATTAAAATGAAAATGAAAAATGAGTCAAGGAAAAGTTAGGGAAACAAAAAATTACGCAAAGTAAGAGGGGCCTGTAATTCGTTACGTAATTAAAGTGCATCCCCTAATGCATAATTTATCTTTGTGTAAAAAGAAAAAGAAAAAACAAATTCGACGAATCGTGTACAAATTGGTTCAAATCGGTACAAATCGCCTCGAATAGAACTTTTGTTTAAAATTGTTGGCTATTCGAAGCAAACTTGATTGGGCAGGATCCAATCAAGAAAAGTCCGAACAAGTAAAACTTTCGGCAATTTCGGATTCCTCTGTTCTATCACTTGTATAGTATTTATTCGCCTAAATAAGATATCTGGATTTTCCGTACTTTATTATTTATGACCAGCAATGCGTTTCATATAAATATGTGAATAAGTATATTCGTGCGCATAATTTACTGCAACTGACATTGAATATCATCGAGATTCTCGTTATGATTCAGGCCTGAGTGAATGAATATATAATCATTAATCAATTTAACATCATTGTCGTAAAAAAAGTTTGTAAATAAATCTAGATTATAAGTCGTACTAAAAAAGGAACTAGGTAATAGCGTTACCACGATCGATGGTTTTAGAACTCACATCCAATTGCCAAACTGTTCGCATATATACATTTTATAAACCAAACTGCAGTATTATATAGACATACCGACCTTTTGTAAAAAGAAATTGCCGACAGGAATATTTTATTAGAGTCAAGCTGAACAAAACACCAAAGTATAAACCATTTTTTTAGCATTCGGCCTTTTCTTTTTATTCGAATTTACCTTCTGACAGAGCTTCTAAAACCAAATTCTGACTGTGACGCGTGAGTAATTTAAAATTTCGCTAAAAAAAGTAAATTATTCGCTGTAACGCGTTCTAATAATATGTAAATATTACTACTGATTGTACTACGAGATAATAAATATAAAGTAAAGTAGAGTACGAGTTATTCGAGTTTATTACAATCTTTAATTCTAATTAAATTGCAGAGCTTTTTAGTTTTTTAAAGACTTCTAGCTTTTCTTTCGTGAATGTAAAGTATATAGAAAAATTTTGAAAAGTATAAGAATTCGGAAATTATTTGATCTAAGTTTGAAAACATTGTTGATGAAGAAAGCAATGAAACGTGATAAATGTAATGATTTCGAGAATTAGCGAAGTAGTTGTGAGAGTTTTACTTTTAGGACTCGATGAAAAAATGAAAGTTCGAGACTTTGGTTATAAGTCGATCACTTTATTGTTAAAAGCACTAAATGTTTTCTAAAGCGGTTTAAAATAAATTTTTAAGAATGCCAGAATCTCCTAGTAATAGTGAAAGATCATTCTCAATAACGATTCATGATTTTTTGATGTAACAGTACATAAATCGAATAACTGTTTTTTACCTTCATATTATTTCTTAGATTCTCATTAAACAAAATTGAAGCACTAACAAAATTGTTTACACTACACATTCGTAAAAAGAATTTACTTTTGCAATTATATGAATAATTAAAATTAGAGATTTATAAAACACACTGGTTTTTTGACATTTTTTTGGTAGTAAAGTTAGTGCCCGTTTCTTTTAACAATGACAATTCTTGCTGGGAAAAGAACTGTGGGAAAGTGAAATGGAACATATCGAGAGCTGTGTATTAAAAATTAAATGTCCAACTGTCATTGACAATACGAATCCACGCAAATAATCGTCGAAAATTCCGTTAGTAATTGCGAATATCGTATGCGACATCACAAATGTAAAATATTAGTTTGTAAATATTGTGAGCACGACTGAAACATTCAGTCCAGTGACAAAAAAATAAATTCGAGCAAGAGAAAAATTCATAACCGTAATTCGTCATCTGTAATTAATAAAATCGTGTATCGCTATTGATTCAGTGGGAATAAAATTTCCTTTATAGTCACCAGATTCAGGTATTTCTTTATTTAAATATTCCTCTAAACAACTTTTCATTGGAAATTAAAGTTGTCCTAAAAAACAAGGAGCTTTCTACAATACAGATGAATTTTCAACAAAGAAGATTAACTTTCAACCAAAAAGGACGAATTTTTAACCAAAAAGATGAGCTTTCTACAAAACAGTGAAATTTTTCACCCAAAAAATATTAACTTTCAATATAGAAGACTAATTTTTGTACCAGAAAAAAACAAATTTTCAACAAAATACCTCAATTTTCAAGTAAAAAAAAAAATTTCTCAACAAATTTTATAAATTTTCAATTAAATGAAATTAACTGTAATATGATAATTAATGAAATAGCTAAAAAATCTCAATTTTGATTAAAAATGGTTAGTTTTCATTTAAAAATGTTAACTTTCAGTTGAAAAAAAGACTATTTTCCATAAAACAGTTTAATTTTGTACCAAATAGTTGCATATTCTATTAAATTCATGAATTTTCAAGCCAAAAAAATTAATTTATAATACAGAAGAATAATTTTCTACCAGAAAAAAAACGAATTTTCAACCAAATGTCTTACTTTTCAACCAAAAAAGACGATTTCTCAACAAATTATACAAATTTTAACTAAATGAAATCAACTGTAATATTATAATTAATAAGATGACTAAAAAATCAATTTGAACTAAAAATGAATAATTTTCAAAAAAAAGTTGATTTTAAATTTTAAAAAACGATTTTTTCACAAAACAGTTTAATTTTGTACCAAATAATTGCATATTCTATCAAATTGATGAATTTTCAAGCCAAAAACATTAATTTATAATACAGAAGACTAATTTTCAACCAGAAAAAAACGAATTTTCAACCAAATATCTTAATTTTCAACCAAAAAAGACGATTTCTCAACAAATTATACAAATGTTTAACTAAATGAAATCAACTGTAATATTATGATTAACAAGATAACTAAAAAAGATTAATTTGAACTAAAAATGAATAAATTTCAATAAAAAAAGTTGATTTTCAATTTAAAAAACACTTTCTACAAAAAAGTTTAATTTTGTACCAAATAATTGTATATTCTACCAAACTGATGAATTTTCAAGCCAAAAAAAATTTTTTAATATAGGAGACTAATTTTCTACCAGAAAAAAACGAAATTTCAACAACTTATCTCAATTTTCAACCAAAAAATACGATTTTTCAAAAAATTATATAAATTTTTAACTAAATAAAATTAACTGTGATAAGATAATTATTGAGATAACTAAAAAAGATAAATTTTAACTGAAAATGGATAATTTTAATTTGAAAAAGTTAATTTTCAATTTAAAAAAAAAGACTTTCTAGATAACAGTTTAATTTTGTACCAAATAATTGCATTTTCTACCAAACTGATGAATTTTCAAGCAAAAAAAATTTTTTTTAATATGGGAGACTAATTTTCTACCAGAAAAAAAAATAATTTTCAACAAAATATCTCAATTTTCAACCAAAAAATACGATTTCTCAACAAATTTTTAACTAAATGAAATTAACTGTAATATTAAAATTAATAAGATAACTAAAAAAAATCAATTTTAACTAAAAATGGATAAATTTCATTAAAAAAAGTTAATTTTCAATTTAAAAAACGTTTTTGTCACAAAACAGTTTAATTTTGTACCAAATAATTGCATATTCTACCAAACTGATGAATTTATAATACAGAGGACTATTTTTCTACCATAAGAAAACAAATTTTCAACGAATTACATTAATTTTTAAGTAAATAAAATGAACTGTAATATGATAATTAATGGGAAAGGTTAGAAATATCAATTTTAACAAAAAATGGATCATTTTCATTTAAAAAATGTAATTTACAATTTAAAAAAATATTATTTTTCTACGAAACAGTTTAATTTTGTATCAAATAGTTGCATATTCTACCAACCTGATTAATTTCCATTCCAAAAAGACGAGTTTTCTACAAAATGAAAGAAATCTTTCTATATTTAAAAAATTATTTTGTAAAGGATGTTTTTAATAAATTAGTCCTAAGAAATTAATTTTAGAAAATTATTTGGTTTGTTTTATTCTCCTTCTGGACAATGTAATAATCTAAATAGATCAGTTCAAATTATGGGTATAAATTGTATTAAAAGTAAACCCAGTCACGAGATTTAAAAAAAAATGTTTAATTTAAAATAAAAACAAAAACGAATTTTCAACAAAAAACCTGAATCTTAATTGAACAGTTAAATTCTTAATCTATAATAGATCGCCTTCAACAAAAAATGGATTAGTATGATAATAGCAGACTTATCAACCAAACAGATGGCATTATAATTTTTAAAATAATTTATAGACTAAAAAAGAACATTTTAAATAAACATTGAATTTTTCATATTTTAAAAATATTAGGTTAGAAAACTGAAAATTTTGCTTAAATAAAAGTTGCTTTTTCATTGCATACTTTTTTATTCCGAATCATACACTTTTAAATTCGGACTACACAAAAGTTTAATACTTGAAAAATTTTATGAGACTATTTTGTCAAATTTGTGACATTTTTTTTTGATCTCTGAAAGGCCTTTGATAAAAATGACTGTCTTGAAAAAATTTTAACCTTTTAACAAATTAATTTTAAGGTACGTTTTTTGGAGGTTCATGAATAATTAATTTATTAACGCATGTCGATTCTCAAATTTAGGGGATGAGTTAAAATGTACACAATGTTTGCAGAACTATGAGAAAGTTTCCTTTTTGTTTCTTCACAGAGAGAAAAGCGATATTTCGAAATTAAGTAAACAAGAGCAATTTTGAACTGAAGTAATGCGAATCTCTGACCTAAAACAAGAATTATACATTATTTGTTATTATTTATTTATTTTTTTCTTATTATTTATTTTTTTCGATGCAAATACATACCGATGCAAATTCTTGGTCCATCGCCGAAAGGTAAATAAGTATAAGGTTTTCTATTCGCTGTATTTTCCCTGTTGAAACGTTCCGGATCAAATTTTTCAGGATCTGTATAATACTTGGGATCCATATGTATACCCAAAACTGGGATTATTACAGCTGTACCTTTTTCAACCTTAATATTAGTATTTGGTATTTTAAATTCTTCGGTACAAGTTCGATTCAAAATTGCGACTGATGGGTATTTTCTCAAAACCTCTGCAATGAATTTTAGTTTCAGAACAACCATTTTTATTATTAATATTTTTTATTCAATTATATATATTTTTTGTAATGGCTTGATTTCTTCTGCAGCCCATTCTTTGTACTACCCCCAAATTTGTGCACAGACCTTTAGGTCAAAGCATCGATATCTGTAATGTAGTAATTGTGAATTCTCTTTTGTGAAAGCTTCTTCGGCCTTAACGAACACTTTCTGATCACGAATCACGTGCTTCCCACTCCATTTTGTGCCGTTTGTCCAAAAATTTAATTTGTATTTTTCACGAAAAATAAATACATTTTTCGGTGCAAAGCATTTTTATACTATTTTTTTTACCTTTTATACCTTGCGCCGTTTTTCCAAATAATTATTTTTTTTATTTTTAATGTTATTTTTTACAACCAAACGAAAAACTGCACATCCTCTTGAAAAATGATCAATAACAAATTTGTAGCTCTTTTTTGGGTAAGTAGCTTTTGTCTATTTCTTTTTTTCCTTTTTTCTGTAGCTTGAGTCGTTTGTCCAAAAATTTAATTTTTTAATTTTTCATGTTTTTTTTCTACAATTAGAACAAAAACTACAATTTTCGCTCATTCATTTTGATTTTTCATTATTTTTTGTGCGATCAAAATTTGAATTTTCGAATTTTTAAGAAATTGTAATAAGTTTTTATGATAACCTTGTAGGGCTTTTGTTTGGCTTGAAATTTTTATTTTTGTTTGTTTCTTTGAATTTGGCAACTGCTATAACTCTGATAATTTTCTTTTTATCGAAAAAAGTCGCCGTAAGGATTAATTGTTCGACTTTTCGACTAGCTTTTCGGGTACTATGAATATTCATATATAGCATTTTCAAATCTTGAAAAAAGGCTCTCGAATGAACTCGAATCGGTTATTTTGAGAAAACAACCAAAATATTCGTAGTATGGGGACGTTTTTTGATATTTTAAACAAAAAATGCTCGCAACCACCAAAGAATTTTTTTTAATCTGTAAAACTAGGAGAGTATTTCTCATCCAGAGAAATAAACTCTACGCTATTTTGAGCAAAAAATATGATTTTTCCCACTGTACCTGGGTAGGTCCGTGATGTGTTTGTACTTTGAATTCGATTATTTTGACCAAAAAGTCCGGAATTAATTTTAAATATACACCATTTATTTAAAATTGAGTTAAATAACGACAATTCGGAGGCCCCCGGCGAAAATTTAATTTCTACTACACTTATATGCAAAAATGTACAGTGGTGGGCACCCGGGTAACCCGGTGTGCAAATGAGGATTAAAGAATCAAAATTACAGTTTTTTTAAATTATGAAAGTAATTATAAATACTCACCATTTGCAACTTTATTAAGATAACTCATATCTTGCAAAACATCGTAATCAAGGTTTCCATCATTCCTTTCTAAATTCTTATCGATGTCTTCTCTTGTTCTTTCCTGAATTTCTTCATTTATCGCCAATTCATAGAGACAGTGTGTGATTGCAGAAAGAGTAGTTTCAAAACCCGCAGAGAAGAAACCGAAGGCAAGAGCAGGACCAGTCTTTTCAAGAGAGTCTTTTTTATCAGGATTATGAGATTCCTCTGTCAGTTGTCTTAATAAATCCAATAAATCTCCTCTAGTAATATTGTGTTTATCTCTGAACTCAACAGCTTCTCGAAAGAGTTTTTCAAAAAAATTTGATACGCTTTTTTCGGTGAAACTGATTCCGAAAGAAGAAAGTATCGACGGGGCAAAAAATCCGAGATTTCTTCGCAAGGTTTCGGATGAAAAAATTTTGCTGCCCCAAGCATGAATCTCTTCATCTGGATTTTCGATAGGATCACTTTCTATTCCAAAAACGACAGAAGTTATTATCTTCGTTGTAAATCTGTTGATTATAGACTCATTATTATAAGAAATATTCTAATCTTTACAAATTTTTATTTAAATTTTGGATTTATTTTCCCTAACCATCTGATAAATTTTAAAACCAAAAGCACGAATTTTATGTCCAAAAAGACGAATGTTTAACATAACAGTCACATTTTCAAAAACTAGTAGAATTAAAACAAAATTAATAAATTTCCACTAAAATTATGAATATTAAAAATTAATTTTAATAAACAAGTTTAACTTTCAACTAAGTACCCAGTCGAATTTTTATTTAAAAAAGATTATTTTAAAAATTAAAAATATAATATCACTAGATATTTTAAGAAAAACAAGATGTTGCTTTAATATAAAAACCAAACAAGACGAATTTTTAAGAAACGAGTTAAATCCTCAAACAAAGTAAATTAATTTTTAACCAAGCACTTGCATTTTTAACTAAAAAAGATCAAATTTTTCCCAGAGCAGATGAATTTTCAAAACGAAAAAACAAATTTTTTAACAAAATAGTTGAATTTCCACCAGGAAAGGTTTTGCAGTTAAAAGAGATACAATTTTCAACCTAATTCCTAAATTCTCAAACCAAAAATGTAAATCCTATAGATAACAGTTGAATTTTAAACAAAAAATTTCATTTTTAACCAAATAATTGAATTTTTTACGATTATAATAGAATTTTCTACCTAAAGACGAATTGTCAACAAAACAGTTGAATTTTTAAGCCAAAATGGCAAATTATTTAAAAACAGTTAAATTTCCAACCATAAGTTCATTTTTAACCAGGCTTGAATTTTCTACGAAAATAATAGAATTTTCAACTTGAATTTTTAACACAACAGTTGAATTTTTAATCCAAAAAGACGAATTTTCTACAAAACAGATGAATTTTAAACAAAAAAATCTACTTCTAATCAGAAAGTTAAATTCTAAACTAAAAACGATCAATATTCAATGAAAAATGGAATAATTAAATTTTCTGTTGAATAAATTAATTTAAAAAAAGAAACATTTTAAGGCAAATAGATGGATGTTCTATAAAATGATCGATCAAGTTAACTCTTCAAATAACATAAAATAATTAACGTCATATTTAGACAAGATGTAGAATAAATTTTTTAAATTATATTTTTCTGAAAAAAGATCCTCTAACAATCGCTCCATTGGGAATCGAACCACAGAACTTCCGATTGTCGGTCGGGTGCTTTCATAATTAAGCTATTAGAGAGATCGAAAAAAAATCTTTTTTCAGAAATATACGCTATCTCAAGCTGGGATTCAGAAAAATACAATTAAAAATTTTTTTAAATGTATTCAATTGCCCTCACGGATCAACGATTAAAATTTCGAAATCCAAAGGGTGAATATTTTTTTGACACCACAAATTTTAAGCTTTCATGAGTTCAGACTTACAAACAATGAATTTCTGATAAAAATTCGAGGATACTTTTTTGAGATCCGAATAGGTTTTTTTTAAGAAAAAAATTCTAAGTTCAACTTTATGAAAAATTGTAAAGGTTCAGAAAAAATTTAAGTTTTACACTGCAGTCCCGCTATAGAAGCCGTTTCGGGGGTACCCTTTATCTCCTTCGTACAATCTCGGGACTCGCCAAACCATACACAATCAGGGCCCTGTGAATAATTTTGATTGGATTTTCTTATTAAGTTTTTTTTTTAATTTCTGCCATCTTAGTTTTTTAATGTCAAAATGAACGTGGAAATGTTTGTGCTCAATAATCAAACTTGATAAAATTACTCATTTTTATGTATGTACGTACATATAACGTAAAAAAATAACTACAAACTAAAGAAATCAAAGTGAACCTCTGAATTTTTAACTTTTTAAATTGAAGGTTAAAAGTTTTTTAATTCAAAAATGTTGTATTTGAATGCTCAATAATTTACACGCATAAAATTGAAGGAACTAACACTTTTCAACAGAAACAAGTTCAAATGAAATGTAGATAAACAGCGAAATTTAGAATTTTTAACTTTTATAAATTATAGGGTTCAAAGATTCAGATTCAATTCTAAAAAATCTAAATCCACGTTATCCTTTTCAATGCTCGAAATTAAATAATCAATTAATGGAATTTAAAATTTAAGCTGGAAACATTGAAAATTGAAAGATTAAGTTTTTTAGATGTTAAATTATTCTTATTCCAAATAGCTAAGACATCCTTGAAAAGTGTACAAATTTTATTTCCAAATCTTGAGAAATCTAGAAGTTTTTTAAAATATTGTCTAACTTAATATTATTTTTTAAATTTGTGCAGAACTTCTAAATATTTTAATAAATTATAGAGGAGAATACTCAAATATGAGATATTCTCGTAATATGAGAAAGCGGGGTATCAGCTAAACTAAGAGACCCACTCTGTTAGTTCTATCACTAACTTGTAGCCCTTGAAGAAAGAGTAATTTCGTGGTATAGTCCATTTTTCATTGGGCTTCTAAAGATTATAGGCGAACTTTTTGTGAAATCGATGGTGGTCGAGATCTTGGAAGGGAATTCTTTAAACCCTATTACTGCAAAAACTAAATATATCTAAATAGCAGTAAATTTATACTTCAGAAACATAGAATAAGGTTTTTCATTAAAAATAATAATTTATTTTGCATTTTATTAGTTATTTCGTGGGGTATCTCATATTATGAGAATAGTTTGACGAGTTTGGAAAAAGCATATTTATTATTAAGAAGTTGTTAAAATTTACGATCAAATTTCTGAGTTCCATCGTTAAAAACTTTAAATGTTCATAAAAAATTACATTTCCTGCCATTGTAAAAATTTGTAAAGTAGTCTACAACGGAAAAAAAACCAAATATTACGCCAAGATAAATTGTAATCCATTTAAATTATTTATTTAAAAATTATTTCATTGATATTCATGTTAAAAGTTCGTGTATTTGAGATTTCCATAACGTCGCATGATAATAAATAATCAGAAAAAGAGAGTTTAAAATTTGGTACTAGAGCTTTTCTGAACTGTAGCTTATGAGGATGGCTTTTTCACCGAGTTTCAACTAGTCGGTTTAGCGCAGTAGTTAGTACCTTTTTTGTCAAAATAGCTGTACGGTACTATTTAGCACTGACACAGTATTGCGCCCATGGTGAATTTCATATTGAACTACAAAATAGCGTTATAATCCCAGAGATATGCCGGTAATCCATGAGAGAAGCCCATCTTGGATCCCTATGGATTAGCATGTCGTTGCCATGAGGAGCTTCGCCTGGATTGCCCTCATGAATTCCACAAGTTAATTTTCATCTATGCAAGGAAAAAAAATTTCAACAAAAAATTTAATTGGCAACTAATAAAATGAATTCTCAATTAACAATTTAGTATTTAAATTTAAAATAAAGGCGACCAATTTTCGGCCAAAAATTGATTAGTTAAATTTTCAGTTAAGAAAATTAATTACCAACTAAAAATCGAATTCTCAACCAAATAGTATACAATTTTTAACCTCAATATACATGAATTCTGAATAGAAAATATAATTAGACTTTCTAATTAAAAATAATTAACTTTCAGCGAAAAATAGTTGGGATTTCGCATTGGGTTCTATTTATTCACTTCGCATTTATGCAAAAAAAGGGAGCAGGGAAAAAAGAGAAATTCTTTCAAAAAACGTAAAGAGGGTTATAGGGGAAAGAATCTGAAGTGTTGTAAAATAGGATTACAAAGTTATTATTCATATTTATATTTTCCATTACATTTTCTCCCTACATCACAACCCCCCCCCCCCTCCCCCAACCTCTTGACAGTCTGACGCAGTTTTTGAAAGACGCCTACTTTAATTACCATTAATGAAATTTAACTAACCTTGATGAAAATCCTTTAACGTCAACAATCTTCGACTGCTTTGCAAATTCTTCTAAAGTCTTGGACGATTTTTCTGCAGAATCTTGTATGAATGAAAAAAATTGCTTCATTTTTCCTGGTGTGAAAACGGGTGAAAGTTTCCCTCTCATGAGTTTCCATTTTTCACCGGGTAAAAAGAAAAGATGTGCAGTGATGGGATCCAATTTTGCATCATAATAAACTCCACGATCATGGAATTCAGTAAAATTCCTAGTCAAGACACAGTGTGCCAATTCCGGATCTCTGATAACTAATACTGGTTTATGAAAAGTATAGGCCCCAAAAAATCGACAACCTTCAAATTTCTTGTAAAGTTCACAAAATGTATTGCCTAAATAAATATATATTAATTAAATTATATAATTATACGCACTTTGCCTTTAAACATATTTTTAAACTTCTTCGCTAGGTTGAATAAAATAATATATCCGCCACCTCGAAAGTGGAAACTTCAAAAACATTAAAAGTATATCAAAGATTTCAAAATATTTTAACAGTTTTGAAGGAGTATTAAAGGATTTTGTCTGATTTGAGGGATTTGAAACGAGTTTATTTCGAAAAAATTCTAAGGAAATTCAAAATTTCAAAGATTTCAAGGAATTTGTAAGGATTTTTTGCAAACTACGCGAATTTGTATAGGATCTCTAATAACTTTAATGATTTAAAAAAATGTTAATGAATTTCAAAGAATTTAAAAGATTTTAGGGTATTTTACAAGATTCCAAAAATGTCACGAAGTTACAAAAATGCAATGCGATTTCAAACGGTATACAAGATATCAACGGATTTCAAAGATTTTAAAGGATTTTGGGGAATTTTACAGAATTTTTAGAGAACTTTAGAGAATAAATTAAATAGAATGCTATTTTAAGGATCTTTTATGGATTTCAAGGGATTTCCACCGATTTCATGGGATTTTATGAGATCTCAAAAGATCTAGAAGAATTAAATATTTTAACAGAAATTTTAAAAGATATTTAAGATCTTAAGATGATTACGGGATTTCAAAAAAATTCTACGAATTTTACCTGATTTAAGGGATCTAACGAATCTCAAATGATTTTTTAAGATCTTTATTTCAGAAGATTTCATGGAATTTTTACGGCATCACAAAAATTTCATATGATTTTAAGAAATATTTCAATATTTGCGGAATAAAAAAAATGAATATTGGGAAAAACGAAAATATAAATAAAGAAATAGAAAATTTCAGAAATGTCAAATTACCCAGAAAAAAATAAAAATAACGAATTTGTTTATAAAGAAAATAAAAATATTCCAAAAGTTAAAGTTAACGAAACTAGGAAGATTCAGTTTCAACTAACAAAAATGATTGAACTCCCAAGATTTTATTACCGAAACAATAAAATCTTTATATTCAAAATCCCGAAACTAATAAATTAACGAAATTTTAATATGTTGAACATTTAAAAAAAATATTTTGTGTCTATCCAAATAATAAATCATTTGATATAGGTGCGATTTGAAATTGAAAAGCTGCATGATAGGACCATCAGATTTTTAAATTTTTTCGGCAAATTTGGGAATTTACTCATTTCTAGAATTTGCTAAATTAGGAACCTTTATAACTTCCGAAATTTTTAAATGCATTTTTTTCTGGAAATTTTGTATTTCGGTTATTATGTATAATTGTACATGTTCGGTACATATTTTCAACATTCAGAATTTTCCGGCAAAACTGTATCATCCCAGGATTTCACCAGAATTGAGGTGTTTTTAATAGATTTCAGTGGTTTTAAACGTGTTTCAAACATTTCAAGGGACTTCAAAGACTTCAAATAATAAAAGAAGTTTTTTTCACACCAAAAAAGCGGAATAGGCCTCAAAAAACTTTATTTAGCTATTTAATAGTATTTAAAAAGATTTTATTTGGATTTAAATATTTTTAAAGACGTTTTAAACCATTATAGATTTTAAGATGTTTTACGGTATTTTACTAAATTTGTATGAGATTACGAGGGATTTCACCAGATTTAAAGGATTGAATTGCATTTTAAGGATCTCAAAGGATTTTAAAGATTTAAGAGTATTTTAAAAGCTTCAAAGAGTGTTAACAAGATTACAAAATTTGTCCAATTTCCCAAAATTCCGATTTTTCATTAGCTTCGCTAGTCGTACCGAATTGTGGGGACTAGTCTCCCCTTTCCCAACTAGCCTAAGTTTAAAGGAACTTTGGAACTTTCTAATAATTCTTACAGGTTTCAAAGAATTTCACAATATTTGAGGTATTCTTAGGATTTTCAAACAAATTATAAGCTCTTAGTGGAATTCTATGGATTTCTAGGGATTTCTAGGAATTTCAATGGAATTACAAAATTTCAAGGGATTTAAAATCTGGTAGGATATTTTAAAATATTTAAAATGGATTAAATTATTTTTTAAATAATTTTGAAAGATAATGTAGGTTTCAAAACATTTTAGTGGATTTTACTCAATTTTTGGACGATTACTATTAGGGACTTTCTCCTAGATTTAAACGGTCTATTTAAATTTGAAGGGAGTTGAAAGATTTCTAAGAGTTTACGGCATTTGAAAAGATTCTAAGGAGTTTACCAAGAATGCGAAAATTTTAAGGGGTTTCAAATAATTTCAATTAAATTTAAATTGATTAAATTAAGTTTTAAGGAACTTCTAGCAATTTCTAAGGATTTTGTCAGTTTAAAAGATTTCACAATATTTAATTTACGGATTTTAATGGATATAAAAGATTTTAAGGGATTTAAAAGATTGACGATTTGACCAGGAATTTATAGACCCTTTTAACAGATTATAGGGGCTTTAAAGCGATTCAACAGATTTAAAAACTTTTAGGGCATTTAAAAAGATTAGAAAAAAAGTATTTCACTTGATTTCATGTATGTTTAGCACAGTACGCTTTTGGAGGGAAAAAATGTTTACATTCGCAGAAATAATTTCTAATGATAACAGAAAATTCATAACATATTTTGATCAATTCCTTAACTAAAATGTTCAATTTTTCTAAAGCATAATTGAAGAGTCATTTTACTACAATGTTTTTGATTTTGTATTTTAACTACAGTCGGATTTCTAGAATGATTTTACTATCACATCAATAATTTCAAGAAGACAGAAACTCAGTCCATTCCAATTGTAAAATTCAAAATGTTTTTTAAACATTTTTTTAATTACATTTTATACAGGAAAATAAAGAAAAACTCTTTTTTTATTAAACGCACGTCGCTATCCACATTTTTTTAAAGAAAACGTCTTTGAACTGTAGTTTTTTTACAGTTTGTATTCTTACTACAGTCTAAATGTTTCTCGATTAAACAAAATTGTTAAAAGAATATTTCAGTAATTATTTAACCAGAATGTTTTTAATAATTTCGTACTTTTACTACAGTGTGATTGTAAGAGAAAGAAATTTCACATTTAGAGATATTATACCTAATGACAACATGAAATTCACTACATTTTAACTTTAATGTTTAAAAAGTGAAAAATAAAATAAAAATGTTAGAAAATATTTTTGCCATACAAAAGTTTAAAGAAATTTGATTCAGCAAATCTACGTTGCTAAAAAATATTTTAAAGAGTTTTTTTGACTACAATGTTTTTTGAAAACTTCGAAGATTTTAACTGCAGTGTAACGTAAGTCACTACAAATTTTTTAAAAGAATATTGGAAGAATTATTAATAATTATTAATGAAATACAAAATAAAACAAAGTTTAAACATAAAATTAAAGAATTTTATATAATTTTGCAACTGCGATATTAACCGAAGTATAACACTTTCAATTGTAAAATTGTGTACCTGCAAAAAATTATGCGATTTTCACAGATTTAATGTTTGTGTGCCGAAACGCCTGAAGCAATTTAATTGTTTCCAATTTACCTGACCCTGAAGTCAGCTAGGAACATTAATATTCTATACGAAATTTTCTTTTGAGGGCTAGTGCAATACCCATTGTATAAACGATTATTTAATCAATAATAAATATTATTATAAACCATTTTTATATTTTAAAACGCTCTTTAATGCTTTTAAACTCAAATTAAAACAGTTCGAGTTTGAGCGCCAAAAATATTTTACATTTAAACAATATTTAATTTATATAGATTCAGCGTAAATATATTTTAGATTTAAAGGTTCACTTAAATTGTACATAGTTTAGTTTAAACTCAGTCAAGTAGAAATTTGTAAATTAGTTATTCGTAAGATTAAAAAATAAACATGAGGCTGCTCAACAAAGATTCAGCTTTTAAATTCAAGTGGTTCATTTCCGGTACCATTGTTTTTTATAATAGAATGTTTTTAATAGTTTTCAGCACTGAAACTTTCATAATTGTGTTACGAAATATATCTTTTATTTAGTCTTTTATTTACTTTTATTGCCTTGTATTATTTTCGCGTACATTTACTAATTTCAGAGAATTTCCCGCGTAATTCAATGATTATAGTATATCGTATATTAAATATTATACATTAATTAATTAATTTATTCAAATAGAAAAGGGAAGGTTTTTCGAGATTATAGGTGAAAAAGGGGAATCGCAGGGGAATGAGGGACAGACTGTGATCCTGTTAAACTGTATTTACAGTCGAGACTCTCAACAGGGCGCCTCTCGGAGTGGTAGGGGACATTTTTCTCGGAAGCGCGCTACCCCCACCAACCTCTTCACACCTCGAGACTTTTGCATGCACAGCCTCTCAATTAAACGATTATCCCTGCATATAATATATCTAGCAAAATGCGAGGCATATACATTAGGGTTGTCCAAAAATGCATTGCAAATTTTTTTTACTCTACAGGGAAAGTCACCACCCAAAAAGTTTCTATTTCCATTTGATTATCATGGGGAAATTTTGGATATTCGAAAAGTTGAACTTATACTTCGGAGTTTGATCGAAACATGCCAAGTTTTTTAGCGATTGAAGAAGAGTGACTACGAAATAAAATCATAATAATAACTTTTATTTTTAGCCCCCCGCCCCAAAGCGACCCCAAATATAATCCAAGAAACAAAAAACTGCATTTTTACGTATTATTGTGAATTTCCAGCAGTTTCTGTCCTCTTTTTCATCAGATTAATTACCAATGGATAATTTCAATATCACGATATCACTCATGACTTTTTAAACCATATTTAATTGTTTTAATAAATGTAACCTTTTTAAGCAATAATTTATTCCTGAAAAATATAAAAATTAATCATATTTTCTGAATGAAATGTAAGATTTGGTGACTTTTTTTATCATTAAATTTGGTTGAAAACGTTATGTAATTATTAAAAAAATTAATCATTGTTTACTTTCCAAATTTCTAAACATTGAATCAGAAGTGTTCTCTTTTGTCTCAAATTGGTATCGTATGCTACTTTTGGTGAATAATTACATAATTTTGGTACATTTCTTCTAATGTTTACAAAATTTCTATTTGCTCAAGCATTTTTTCGATAACTTTAAAAAATAATATAAAATAGATTACATAAAATTAGTTTTCTGATCATATAATGTATAGAAAGAATATATTAATCATTTTTAAATTTTTTTAACAAATATAATCTTTTAGAACAATTATTTTTCAACAATACTTTTAAATCGTTTTTGTGTGAAATAAACCTAATATTGAATGGTTTCGAGGACTAGTAAATTCTGTTAAAAACATCCATACTTAATTTGATGGAAATTCGAAACAAAAAACAAAAAATTAATTGTACAAATAATGACATAAAGCTTTTAGCATATTATTGTTTTAAAGTTTTCGAAAGAAAAATTATTGAGCAAATAAAAATTGTGTAAACAAATAGAAATTTCTTAATCATTAGAAGAAATGTATGTCGGATTACAATTATGAATCTGATTGTCAAACTATATATATACCGATATGCATTTCCTTTAAGAAAAAATATAATTTCCTTAATTCAAAAAAAAAAATTGTATAACAGATATTATCTATTCGTCTTAATTAATTTATGACTTTATAATCGCAGAATATAATTATTTCTCAATACATACTTCCTGCAATGTGTAATATGAATGCACACATGTACAAATGCATAGGCTGATTTATTTACGTCGCGAGCGCCCTAATCTCCCTCGTTCATCGCGGAGGCTACAAGTGGGGGTAACGTTCGAGCGCAGCTGAGAAGAAGACGCTCTATTTCGAGGCGCCCTAATGACAGGCTTAAATGTAATAGTAATAAAATTGCGTGGCACTATGTTGCTACTATTTTTCAAAATTTGTGCTACTATTGACCCTATTTTGAATTTCTCAAGTAAGTCCGAGGCCTGTACATTGGGATGTAACAATGAAATGAAATTTTGGGAAAGGAAATGGAACTGTGTGACAAAGTAGCATATTAGGAAAGCGAAAACATGTTAAAAAAAATTCTTGTTTTCTTGGATTTTTATTTGCAGCTCCATCAGAGATTATAAATGTTCACTGTTATCAAAAAATAATTTTAAAACCTACAGAAATACAGAAAGACTTTTTCAGGTATCTAGAACCATTCTAATGGTAAAAATACGTTACAAAATAATCTTAATTAGTCTATGAAATCATAAGTGTAAATATAGTGCGATTTTCTTAAACTGATTTTTTATGTGTTTAAATTATTCTTCTTCTTTTATTCTTTTTGATTCAATGGACTTATCATTTTATTTCTAGAGTATTTTTATCTTTAAAAATACTCAAATGTTAAAAATAATATTTATATTCAGTTGAGAAAAAATAATTTAAAAAATCAAAAACCATATATTGAGAACAGGAACCTACTAAATATTAATAATCTCTGATGGGGCTGCATATAAAAATCTGTGAACATTTAGGGAGTCGTTTAAGGTTACCAGAAATAATTTTAATAAAATACATTCACGAAAATATCAAAATTACAAAAATAAGAATTTTTTCAAACATATTTTGTTAAAGCACAAAACCAAGGCGTTTATCGATCGAATCCAAATTATAACTTTGCAGGGTCCTAATGCGTTAATTTTCCACATAGTTCCATTTCCGATTACCCAAATTCTGTTTATTTTACCCATCCTGCTATTTATTTTATGTAGCTTATTTTTATTACTTACCAAGATTGTCTTTTCCTTGAATTATTTTTCCAATCGATCCAAAGGGTACACATGGTTCTTCAAAGGGCACATTTTTTCTCTTCCAATATGAATACAAAATAAACTTAAAGTACAAATAAGCAATACTCAAAAATACAATCAGGAGCCCCAAAATTTTGGGAAGAATTTCAGAAAATATCATCGTATCTCTGGCGAGAGAAACTAAGCCTGGATTTGAAAATTTCGTATCGGAATTGTTGATTAATTTCTGAAAAGAGCCAGTCGCTTATAAGTATGACGATGACATATTGATTATCCCAAAATGTGCACCATCATCCTGCTTTAGCATTTCTGATTTCTGGGTATAACTGGTAATAACTGCTTTTTATAGTTATCAACTTTTCCTGACATTCTGCTTTAAAGAAATGAATATTTTATTATGATAATCATTTTAATTAAAAACTGATATTTCTTTAAGATTTTTTAAATTACATATACAAGTTATTATATGGGAGCACCTCCATGTCAAATCATCTAAAGAATTGCAATTATAGTAAGCACATAATTGTAATGAAAATTCTAGTTTTCGTCTTTAAGGTGTTGAAAAAAAAACCCTAAAATAATTTTGGAAAAAATCAAAAAACTTAGATCTTCAAAATTGAAAATTTTGGTCCTTTTCCCTTAAACTTCCATAACTTTTTTTTATGAATTTCTTTATACTAAGTGGTTCCGTTCAGTACATCTGGATTGGTTGCCTTTGGCGCATGTGGCATGTGACACACTCGAATCCCTATATTAACGACCTCACTTTATCAGTTTACTGAATTATTTGCTTAACTTTAGAACTTTTTTGTAAATAAAATATCGGACTGAAACTTTGAAAAATATATCAAAAGACCATAAACCACGTTTATGTACTGCATTTGAGTAGGAATTTCGCTAACAAATATTTTCAATGATATTAAAACTGGAAAAATGTTTTTACATATTTTCTTTGTAAAGTTGAAATTTTTTGAACCTAAGAACTTTTTTTATATTTAAATATCTGCATGTAGAAAAACGTACATACACGTAATTTACTGTCAGCCCTTGCATTTCTCGAAGTTTTAGGCGGATATTTTACATATAAATAAAGTTCTTACGTTGAAAAAATATCAAGTTACAAAGAAAATATGACAAAAAATGGTCCCAGTTTTAATTTCTTTGAAAATAATTTTTAGCGAAATTCTGACTCAAATGAAGTGCATAAACGTAGTTTATGGTCTTCTAGTAAATTTTCCAAAATTTCAGTCCGCTATTTTATGTACAAAAAAGGTTCTTAAGTGGAAAAAAAATCAGTAAACTAAAAAGATAACGTCGGTAATATAGGTATTCAAGTACGTTACATGCCCTTAAGGAATAAAAATCAAATAATTATTGCAGGTTTCTAGAAGTATTATTGTTTGCTAACAATTTTCTAGTATATTTGACGTCATACTAAAAGATCCCAAAATTGGGAGCACTGTGTCGATTTAATAATGCACCAATTTTAGATAAACAGCGAAAAGTGTCGATTTTGTTACATTTCATGTTGCAATTTAAAGAAAACGATACGATAGAATTCGGGCAAAAAACAGTGTTGAAACTAGACTGGACTGAACTAATTATTGTATGCGAATTGGCGTTGAAAACGAGACTGAATCCTCTCTCGAATTCTATGGTTCTTATATTGCAAGTTTTCGTATATTATTTACGTCACTGCTGTTATTTTCCAGTTTAATCTTTAAACGTACCAGTTTCTATCCTCGTTTGAATCAACAATGTTTTTTTCGCAAGATAAAATTGATCACATGATGTACAATAATAGAATAGCTGATAACGATTAATGAATCCTATGTATAGAAATATTAAATAAACATGGTAATATATAGTTTGATAAAATTGTACATTTTTTCAATAGGAACAACAGGAAAGATTCAATATTCGTTGTCAGCTATTCTATTATTGTACATTCTGTGATAAATTCTATCCTGCGGAAAAAACAAGATGATTCATTCACAACAGATCGCATACTTTAAAATTAAACAATCTTTGCAAATTCTGCGCACACGGAGAAAATTTGTTCATTAAAATTTACCCAATTAGTTAGATAAATGGAGGACATTACTGTTACTGCATTTAGATAAAGTTTACAATTATTTTAGGAGTTAATACAAAATAGAACTGTATAAATATTACTATAGAGTTATGTAAAATCTCAAGTCTAAATGTGAAAATTCTTATATGTAATAATTGATATAAGGATTGTATTATTTTCATACCAGTATATATATTAAAATAACGCAAAACAAGGTAAATTCTTATTAAATGAATGATGTAAAGTTTCTTTTCGCGTTTTGGTCTAGTGGAATATTTAACAACATTGGTTAATTAATTTTTAATTATTGAAACAAATTCAATTTGTTTAAAAAATTGAAAATTTATGAAACCAATGTTATTAAATATTCCACTAGACTAATAGTAATAATTTTAAGGGGAAAAAACGAATTTTCGAAAAGAAAAATTATTTTAAAAATTTCCATCTGTTTAAATATTTAAAAATTAATTAAACAATGATAATAAATATTCCACTAGACCAAAATTAGCAATTTCAAGTAAAAAAGACTAGAATACAGTGCTCAAAAGGTCGATTTCATGCAGAATTGAAATTTTTTGTTCTAAGGGTAGTTTTCAGGTGCTCGTGGGGGCGTGTTAGGGGTGTCAAACCCATATATCTGTTACATGAAATTCTTCGTTGGATAATTCTCTACAGGCCCCCCTTACTTTCCCGTCACATTTTTCAAACCCTAAAAAGTTATTCTAAAAACTCAAAAAAGTGATTTTTCCCTATGCATTTTACATGCGTTTTAAAACTCGAAAAACAGTATATAGTTTGTTTCGTAAACGAACAATTGCAATTTTTTTTAAAGTCATTTTTGAATTTTTTATTTAATCGTAGCCTTGATTAAAATTTTTAGGCAACCTACTTGCGATATATTTTTGAACATATTAACTTTGATATAAAATAATTTTCATCGCGTAAACAAATGGGTGAAGGTCATTTTATATTCGGATCTTAGACTATTATTCGTTAGCGATCGAGCGCGTTAAACTTAGATTAAGTGATTCGAAACCCGTCACTCCGTTTTCGATTTTTAAAAGCATTAATATCGTTTAAAGCGTGTGACTATATTACAGTCTGTCAAGTTAAAGCGTGGGTGGCTTTACTCGCAGTCGGTAAGGTGTATCGACATGATTTTGGTGTCAAAATATTAAGAAGAGCTCCCT
>NC_046662.1:73104443-73121437 GCF_010883055.1 Belonocnema kinseyi | reverse complement strand
AGGGAGCTCTTCTTAATATTTTGACACCAAAATCATGTCGATACACCTTACCGACTGCGAGTAAAGCCACCCACGCTTTAACTTGACAGACTGTATATGCAATGTATTGTAATTTAATGTAATTATGCAGCTGGTTGTAGCAAGAATTTTTTTTGCTGGTGCACTAATTTTTACACGACTGCGGGATGTAGAATTCACATATTTAGAGCGGTAGACTTTGTTTTCTTTGAGTGCAACTGCAACTAACAGTTCAACTCATTTTACCTAACTGGCAGGTAATCGACATCTCATTTTACCTAACTGTCAGGTAATCTTTATTATCTAGTTGTATTATTTCTTACTGAATCGCGAATTAAATTATAATGAATTTATAATAATTATCGATATTTTCTTATCAAATATTACCCTATTTCATTTTACATGACTGAAAGTGAAATTTTAATAAAATGCCATAATGTCTTCCATTTAACGAACTAAGTTTTGTAACATTTAACACACAAATATTCTCCGTGCATAAGATTTAATTATAAAGGTTAGTAATGTGAAACAATTTAAGGGTAGTTACCCTCTTCAATACTCTTTTTTTCTTAAAAATACATAAATACCTTCATACTCTTTTTTGTGTGCAACATTTATTTTCTTCCTTGTTTTTTGCTCGATTTCAGACTTATTTTGCAACTGTATACATAATTGGGGGTAGCTATCCCCGTTAATTATTCTACAAGTTTTTTTAGCGGAACACGTCAACTTTACTTTTGCCTCATGTGCAAAATTTTTATTTTTTCCTGTGAATTTAAAAAAGTTTAGCACAACTTTAAAAACATTTAGGGGTGGTTTGCACCCTTCATTTTGTAGTTGTTGAGAAAATTGCGTTATTCATGTTTCATCCCGAGGAAACATTTCCAGTAGGTTTGATAGATATGATTTTGGTTGTGATACACATAACTATATCAAACGACACTTGAGACCCCTATCTTTGAGGGGCTGTTTCGCTCCCTGAGAGTGTTTTTCCGCGCATAAAAAAAAAATACGAGTCGCTTAGTTTTTCGAGTACTACAACATATATCAGGAAGAATCAAATAGGCGAGGGACATCTGGAGTACCTTCCTTGTAAGTCAAAGTACAAACCTTCCACTAAAAGAAAAATTAATTTTAGTATTTTAACTACATCCATAAACGGTTTAACCAGACAGTGGTGGAGTCAGGCTTGTGTGTATGGGGGGGGGGGGGGGGGGGGGGGGGGGGGGGGGGGGCAAGTGACGTCAAACCATTGTCAAATTTACCTTTTCGCTAGGTTCAAAAGTGAGAAGTGCACAGCATTCTGTTGAAGGAGCATTGAAAACCTGACCCGATACTGAGCCGATATTATAGACTTTTGAGCCAGAGTCTACCCGAACTATAACCGACTCGAACCGGATATTGCTTCGATATCGGAAAATATCGCTCGACGGTGTCACTCAAAAAGATGACTTAAGGTCGTTCATATTTATCAAATAAATCATCAAGCGCGTCCGAAAAATGTATCCGCATAGAGAGCCATGGCTAACTAAATTGTTTCAGAATGGCCTCTAAAAACGAAAAAAGTCTATTGCCATTTCAAGATTATCAAAAAAATTTCCAAGTCATAAAAAACATACAAAGAATAAGAAATCTTCTAAATTAAAATTATTTACAATTAAAATAAAAGTGTTTTGAATTGATCAATTCATAGAGCCGCTTGTCACTTTTTAGTCACTTTTTTCAAAGGAAATGTCCAGTTTAGTCAAATTCGTTCAAAGGAACCAACTATTTGTTTCGAATCTAATTTCTAGACAAACATTACTGAAAATGTCGATTGCAGAGCAATGCTTGTAAATCCATTGCAAATGCACAAATAAGTTGCAATGCGGTGTTATCTTCTTATACTCACTGATAGTAGAAGTGTTTTTTTCAGAAGATACAAATCGCAGGCCGTCCTCTATGATAAAATTGTTTAATTTATTTATTGCTAAACAGCGCATTAATACTTAGAACTTGGATTTTTCTTTTAGGATTGTCTACAGTAATAGTTGGGGGGGGGGGGCAAAACCCCACTTACGTACGCTCCTGGTCCTGAAGAAGTGAACTGCAATGTTCACGAAACGTCGCGTCGGCCAGAATCGTTATTTTGAACACGATTAAATCCCAAAATACATCCTTTTTATTAATTTTTTTACTTTGCTCCAATAGTAAACTGAAATTTTTAACTCCCTTTCACGAATAAATATCTTTATGATAACCCGTAAATCACGCAATGTTTGTATTATGCATTGTATAGAATATTTGTAAATTTAAATTTTAGGAAATGCTAGAAAATGCTTTATATCAATATGACATTTTTATACATTCCTTATACAGGGTGGACACGCTGGGGCTTACATACATGGCGAATCGAATGCTAACCGAATTGCACAATAGCAGGGGAGAAGTCATGATACAGGGGTATCTTCATTTTTCGCGCCTTTAAAGTTGCATTTGGATCGGCCGTTCGGTCAAGTCCGTGCATCTTCGGATTAAGTTAATCATAGTTTCCATGGTTGCGTTCGAAACTTCAAGTGGATACAAGTATCAAAACAATATAGGTTATGTTACATAGTAATTACAAATAATAAAAGTGTTTCATTAATAATGAAATGAGACATGTGAACAGAGAAGTAAACTTCAATTTTTTTCTGTGCCAAAAACATTATGGAATGTCTGCTGAGTGACAAATACTATAAAATAGTAATAATATTTGCCCGGCATGTTTATTATACTTTCGATTGATTATTCTTTACCAAAGAAATGTTTGGTGGTTTGGTATGTTTATCACTGACAGTGTCGGCAGCGATAATTTAAATAATAATTACTTATTGTCAATTGAACAATCATTACTTATGAATCATTTTAATAAGTTAAACATTTTTTCTGAATTTAAAATTTGATTACCATTGTTTTTTACACAGATCGATCCTAGAAGAAATACACATAAGGAAATGCAGATAGAATTGCTGCATTTTAATCAACATTGTTGAAAAATCGTTATCTCTGGACCTTACCCCAAGACTGGGGATTGATCAGCCTAAAATGAATTATCTGAGTCATTTGAATGGTATAGGCGTATCAAAAAGATATCTCGAAGCTTTTTAACTTGCCCGAATTTTAATTGATACAATTTTTAGGGATGTTTTCTATTTTAGAAAATGTTTTCTCTGGACCTCATCTCAAAATTTGGTTTGATCAACCAATAAAATAAATTTTGAGATGAGGTCCAGAGAAAAAATTGTCTAAAATAAAAAACATCCCTGAAAATTGTATCAATTAAAATTCGGGCAAGTTAAATTGCTTCGAGATATCTTTTTGATACGCCTATACCATTCAAATGACTCAGATAATTAATTTTAGGCTGATTAATCCCCAATCTTGGGATAAGGTCCAGAGATAACGATTTTTCAACAATGTTGATTAAAATGCACCAATTCTATCTGCATTTCCTTATGTGTATTTCTTCTAGGATCGATCTGTGTAAAAAACAATGGTAATCAAATTTTAAATTCAGAAAAAGTTTTTAACTTATTAAAATGATTAATAAGTAATGATTGTTCAATTGACAATGAGTAATTACTATTTAAATTATCGCTGCCGACACGGTCAGTGATAAACATACAAAACCACCAAGCATTTCTTTGGTGAAGAATAATCAATCGAAAGTATAATAAACATGCCGGGCCGATCTGTCATTTTTTCGAGGTTATGTTCAGATTCACCTGTTTGCCCTAATCGCTGCAAGGAAATATAGGTAATGTCAATTTAAAGTTTACAAATGTAATATTTCATTCACTTTATTTAAAATATATCCTGTCTATTCATAACACACCTGTTTTAATGCCGTAAATAAGTGGTAAACACAATTCACTCTTCGCCCACTGGAAGCGCTGATAATTATTACTATTTTATAGTATTTGTCACTCAGCAGACATTCCATAATGTTATTAAAACAGAAAAATTGAAGTTTACTTCTCAGTTCACATGTCTCATTTCATTATTAATTAAACACTTTTATTTATTGTAATTACTATGTAACATAACCTATATTGTTTTGATACTTGTATCCATTTGAAGTTTCGAACGCAACCATGGAAACTATGATAAACTTGATCCGAACATGCACGGACTTGACCGAATGGCCGATCCGAATGCAGCTTTAAAGGCGCGAAATAAGAAAATACCCCTGTATAATGGCTTCTCCTCGGCTATTGCGCAATTCGGGTAGCATTCGATTTGCCGTGTATGTAAGCCCCAGCGTGTCCAGCCTGTATAATCATGAAATCCCTTGAAACAGTTTTGGAATCTTTGAAAATACCCTAAATAATTTTTAAATACTTTGAGCTAGAAATTATTTGAAATTGTTTTAAATATCATAAGATACCTTAAAAAATGTAAAATCCAGAAACATTTAAAAATCGTTTCAAATCTTTGAAATCGTACAAAATCCCTTAATTCTTTTGTATAATTTCTTTGAAACCCATTAAAATATTATAAAGTCCCTTGAAATGTTTAAAGTCCTATGCACTTTTTTGAGATCCTGACAAATTCATTAAAATACCTTATTGAAAGCCTTTAAAATCCATTCCATATCCTTTCAACTATTTAAAAATTTTCTGAAATGGCATTAAATCTTTTTAAATATGCTAAAAACTTATTAATTCAATATGTAATCCTTCAAAATCTTCCTAAATTCAAGAAAAATCTTTAAAAACGCATGGAATTATTGAAATCCTGTATAAAAAAAACCTAAAATCTTAGAAAGTCTCTGCAAATATTTGAAATCCTACGAAAACACTTAATGCTGACGAAATTTTTTGAAATATTATAAAATGATTAGAAAATATTGAGATGTATTAAAATCCCATACAAACCCCTGAATATCTTTAAAATAATATCTATTAAATCCCAGTTCGTTTTTACAAATATTATATTCATACTCAGAGCGCGAAAAAATCAATGAAATAAGAATTTTGTTCTAGTAATTATTTTAATTTCATATTTTAATCTTCGGGTAGCAAATCTAATTATTATATTGACTTAGAAAATATCAAAAATGGCTTATATCACAAGATTGTCATTAAATTAAAAAAATATTTTCAATTAAAAATCGAAAATTTCCAAGCTTTGGATTTTCAACAATAAATGGATTATTATTCACCCTGTCGTTTTTTTCTGTGGAAATTTTAAGGCTTCTTGTTAAGATTATAATTTTTCTCGGTATTATATTTTTGATGGTGGGAGAGATTTCCATTCTGAGATTTGAAAAATCTGATAATAAATATATCTAATAATGATGAGTTTTTTTTGAAAGCCAGAAACGATTTTAATGGATTGGATACAATTCAGGTTGGCCGCTTTAAACAAAGAAAAAAATTCCCGGTCGCAAAACGCAAACATTTACCTATTTTCATTCATGACGTTCATTTTAACCATATACAATAGAGCCAAAAATTTAAAAATAACGGAATTTTTAAAGAAATACTTAAATTTTTTACTAAAAATATCAATTTTTAACAACAACAAAAATGGTAGTTAAACTTTCAGCAGAAAACATTTATTTTCAACAAAAAGAAAACAGATTTTCAACAAAATAGTTCAATTTTCAACCTGATGAATTTGCAATTAAAGTAATGAATTTCAACTGAAATAGTTCAATTTTCAACAAAAAATTAATTTTTGCAAAAAAAGATAAATTGTCAATCAAAATTTAAATAATTAAATTTTATGTTAAAAAACTAATGTTATATCAGACGGATGCATTTTCGATCAAAACTATGGAATATCAATTGGAATAAGTTAAATTTTCAGTTAAAAAAATTACTTTCGACCAAAAAAAACTTTCTAAAAAATAGTAAAATTTTAAAAGTGATGAGTTTTCAACTAAAATTGTATAAGTCTTTAAAAGGAATAGTTGAAGTTTAAAACAGAAAGATAAATTTTCAACCAAAATGATTATTCTTTTACTAGAATAATATAGTTCTTGATCAAAAAGATGAATTTTCAACTAAAAAAAGATAATTTTATAGCCAAAAAATTAATGTTCAATAAAAGAGATAAATTTTTATCTAAAATTGTGGAATATTCAACTGGAATAATCAAAATTTTTCAACAAAAAAGTAAAATATTCTGCAAAATATATTGCCGCTGGGGACCCTCAAACTCGAGACCCTTATTTTTATTCGAAACTTCACGCTAAAATTGAGAATTATGAAACAAAATAATGAATGTTTAGTTTTCGTTACTTTAATATTGGTAAATAAAATATTTAATGGAATTGTAATTTTATATACTCACAATTTAAATCCCATAAAAATTATTTTGTTTATAAGTAAGTCAAAATTTAATTTTCAAATTCAGACTTTAATTTATCTAAAGTATATCTTAATTATATAATTGTTATAATTATATACAAAATTATATCACAATGCACTAATGTAAAATATTCAAATGTGTTCAATAAAACGTCAATAAAAATTTAAGCAGCTTTGACTGAAACATTCAATGTAGTTTAAAGTAGTATCAATTTCAAAATTAATTATATTGAAAAGCGTTTCAATTTCTTTGAATTTTAAGTGATCAGTTTTTAAAATTGTTAATTTTTTTCTATTTTAGAAATTTTATTCTGAAATAATTTTATTTACATATTCTTAATTTGAAAAAAAACTCTTAAATTTTGTAAGCTTTTAATTTATTTTTAACACTTATTATTTTAATTATTTAGTATTATTAATGTCGAAAACATTGATTTTTGAACAATTATCGGCAATTGCTTTTAGTTCAAATACTTTAAATAAAATACATTGTATTTCAAGATCGGTTAAGTTATAGTAAAAAAAGGGTTCTCCGAGCTCTTCTAACTGGATTTTTTTTCAAAGGGCACCTGTGGATTGTGGTGACCCCTGACATGAGCAATCAAATGATTCGAAATATTAAGCAATTGTTATTTTTCCTAATTAAAAGATTTTCAATTTTAGACCAAAACAATATTTTATATTTAATCAAAGCCTTTAATTATTTATATATTATTTTAAAATTGTAAAAATTTGATGAAGTTTTAATCGGAAAATTGTATGCTGAAAAATTAAAGTCCAAAATAGAAAATTTTTAAGTGAAAGTTTTTCAAATTACGCATTGCAAACTAAATGATACCATAATTGAAAAAGGTGAAAATTCAACTGATTATTTTTTAAAAAACTGTTCAAATCAAACTTAATAGAATTTTTTTCCAAAAATTTGTAAAATTCTCGGTCAAGAAATAAATGTCATAAAAGAATTGTAATGTGAATGTCATTTCCCGGTCCTGGAACGGCCATCCTGAAAGCTGCATCTAGTTGTCGTAAAAATATGTGTCCAGTTGTTCCAAAAAATTACCCATGCTGGTAAAGGGGTATATAAAACCTAGTCGAACGAGGCACTTGATATGACAGAAAATCGAAAGGAAACTAGCAATGAGGAATAAGAACAAGTGATTTGGGACTGAAATTCTTTAATCAAGTCTTTTGTACAGAAAACAATAAAAACGAACATAAATTCATTGCAAATCACCATCATATATTAGCATTTGATGTGTAGTTCTATTACTACTACATAATACGCTGGATATTTTCTAGATTTATTCCTTTTATTATATGTTTATGCAATTACGAATATTATTGTAAAATTGTGTGGATTTTGTGTCGTGAGAACAAGATGATGAAGAAGAAGTATGTCGTCGGGGGTTTGGGATTCGCGTCGTGTTTTCTGTATGTATATTGTTTGTTTATTTTTGAGTACTTAATAATTCGCCTTGCACTCGTTGCGTAACGAAGTCTCGCGGCAAACACTAACCGATAGCTTATCTTTATTTCAATCATCAATAATAATATTTGTAACTTATAGTATACAGCGGGATTATTCATCGATATTATCAGATCATATCGTTTTAACGCTGTCGCCTGCCTGCCTGCCTGCGTGCGTTCGCGCGTCCCTCTTTGGCAAGAAAAAAGTGCCAAACTTTTTGCGAAGAATCTTGTCCGTTCAACGAAACCTAATTACACTCGCGCACGTGCGTGCGTTTGGCCAAACTTTTTTACTCGACTCTACGAGTGCAGCGACCACTTTCTAAATAGCACCAGTGCCAAATGCAAATATTCCTGTTGTATTCTATACTCGTACATATATAATAAGTATTTTAATATACCACAAATCGTTATCAATATAATACATTATTGATTATGTTTACAATAAAACCTATAAATCTATAGAATATATTTAGATATTTACATAAGAAATATGAAAAAAAAAGAAAAACAAACGATTAAAAAATCTTCACGCGTTCCCACAAAGTGCCGATAACATCAGCGAATTTTAACTGAAAAATTAAATTTCACTCAAAAATACAAAATCCCGCGCTCCTTGAAGAGTCAAAGATTCTCGCGAGCGGGGAAATAAATTTACGTAGCAATTCCTGAGAACGCGAAACATTTCACTTCTTAACGATACATACAATTACGATCATTTCAGAGCCCAAACTCGATCACTAAATCATTAAAACCTAGGCAGAAAATAACAAAACACATAGTCTAAAGACCTAGCTTGCTTTTATAATATTTTAATAATATTTCTTTAAAAATCTATGAAATTTTTTGCATCAACTTAAATAATTTATTCAACCGCGACTCTCTACTACGCTTTCTCAATTCTTAACGGAATAGAAAGAAGTAAAAAAAGGGGAGGGGGTGTGGAGGGGGAGGGAGGATTCTCGAGAGAGGGGTGGGGGGGGGGGAGAGAGAAAGCGCAGTGTCGCTTTATCAATTAAACAATATATTTTGTATTTCTCAGTAAAAATGATTGATCTCGCCATGTGAAAAACCGTCCAACTAGTACGTTATACGAATTGAATGCCAGTAGAAATGATGTAAAAATAATTAGAGCCCTGTTGCTTATTTTCTTTCAGCTTCAAAGCATTACAGAAATCCAAGTCAAGCTCAAATCCCAACAGAATAAAAAAAACAGAAGAAAAAAAGAAAAAAAAGAAAACGATGAAAGAATTTCGAAAAGTAAATAACCAGGGAGAATTTTCGAAAAGAGCTTGAATTGGATTAATCATAGTTCTTCGGAAGTTTCCAGATAAATAGAATACTGCAGATTTGCGCCGAGTACGCCGAATTTAACGACGGAGGGATGATGTCACACTTTTCCGTGATCGCTGCTCGGTCAATTAATATATTTATTTATATATTTATTTATAATGTATGTATAGATTCGTTTATATTCCTAGCTAAGTGTTCAGAGTGAAGTGTGTGTGTGAAACAATCAGCCATGGCACTGCCGAATGCAATTTTTTGTTATCAATAGCTTCCGCTCGCTCCTTGCATGTCCGATTGTTGGCTCTCACTTTCACCGAAAATTACAAAGTATTCGACATTCGTCACTTCGCCGTCGCATTTATTTACATGCAATACGTCACTCTGCTTTTATTACTTGTACTTTTTTCCCCTCAGTTCCAGCGGATATCGTATAAATAGTCGCGCCTTTTTAGAACATCGACGGACTCGAAATATATATGCGATTGTAAAACTTTTGCCGTCTACTATAATCCATCCACAGAAATGTCGCTTGGGATAAACTACTACTCGTATAATTTATTTTGGACGCGGGCAATAAATAGAGAAGAACTTATTAAACTTTGCCTCCCGGAATTTTTCGCTCGATTTCGTCCAAATGTGTGTGGTTCCAATATTAGTTTCTTTTTTTTTCTCGTACGAAACGACAGTCGCTTTTCTGCATTTCATTCACAGTCAGATTGCAGGTTCACCAATTGACGATTGATTCCTTTTATTTTACAGTTGAGAAATTCTGCTGCTGATTTGTCGAGACCCAGGTCGTGAAAACGTCTCTGTAAACAGAATTTTTTTAAAAATTATTTATTTGCACTCTGGATTCTTCTTGGATTTCTTGATTTTTCAATTTAACTCGAATAAATCTTTAATTTGATTTTAGAAGAATAGCTTGTTTCCTTTTTTATATTCAAAAGAGGAAATGAAATTCAGGGTGGCGATTCAGCAGACGATTTGAAATTCTCGATCATTTCCCGATCAAGTTTTTTAGTTTTTTTGGTCAAGTAAAAATAACATATTCATATTTGCGGCGAAAACTAAACATTTATTTCAATCCATGATGTTCATTCTAAACATCCTTTAAAACAGCGGAGTAAAAGATTGTAAAATAAAGTAATCTTCTGGAATACTTGAATTTTCAACCAAAAAGATGATTTTTAAAAAAATAAGACTGATTTTAAAAGAAAAAGATTCATTTTATACCAAAAAATACAATTCTTCAACAAAATACATGAATTTCTAAACCAGAAAAAATTAATTTTTACTAAAAAAAGATCAATTGCCAAACAAAACTGAAATTTTTAATTTTTGTGTTAAAACATCAATGTTCAACCAAAAAAGACAAATTTTGAACTAAAAACTATTATTCTTTAACCAAAACTTGAATAACTAAATTCGTAGTCAAAAAATGAATGTCAACCAAAGAGATGAATTTATAATTTAAATTATGGATAATAGTTAGCTGGATTAATCATTACATTTTCAGTTTAAAAAAAACAATAATTCTCCGCCAAAAACATTATTTTTCATTCATAGAAAATACAAATTTTCAAATAAATAGCTATTTTTCAACCAAAGAAAAGAATTTTAAATTAAAATGATGAATCTTTAATAAAAAAAATTAATTTTTAACAAGAGAGTTTAACTTTCAACAAAGTAATTTTATTTCCAAACTGAAAGACGATTTTTCAACTAAAATTGTAAATATTTAACTGGATTACTTGAATTTTTAACCGAAAAGAAGAATTTCTAACAAGTAGATTAACTTTCAAAGAAAAAGATCATTTTCTATAAAAAAAATGATTTTTTACAAAAATAGGTGAATTTTCAACGAAATAGGTGAATTTTATACCTAACAAAAAAAGATGAATTTTTAACCATAAAGATTAATTTTCTACAAATAAAGAAGAATTTTCCATAGAGTACACAAATTTGCAAACAATAGCTTAATTTTTAAATAAAAAAATATCAATTTTCCACCAAATAATTGAATTTTCTTTAAAAAAGATCAATTTTCAACAAAAAACAGAATAGTTGAATTTTCCATCACAAATTTAATTCTTAATAAAAAAAAGCTTATTTTTAACAAAGTAGTTAAATTTTATACTGAAATAATAACATTTTTAGTTGATTATAAATAATAAATTTTCAAACAAAAAAATTAATTTTCAACAAGAGTTTAACATTTAACCGCTAGTAATTTAATTTTTAATCAAAAATAGATTCGAATTATAATTCTTTTGCAAAAATTCTTCGCGATTTTAGATAAAAAAGAAATTATATTTCTAAATTGACAAAAATTATTAAAATAATGAAAATTTGAAATTTTCTGTGGCCCAAAGTAAATTCCCGGTTTTTAAGTTAAATTCTCGGTCATGTCCTGGTTTCCCGGTCAAGTCGCCAGCCTGAAATTCTTTTCACCTACAAAAATGAGTGATGGTCGTTGGTTGCCATATTCAAAAATCAAGAAAGGTTTTTCAGATATGTTACTGGTTAGTTTCCTAAATTATTCAAAATTTTCTTTCAATTTAGGCTTAAATGTGACGGGCAACATTTTTAAAAAGTACAAAAATTGCATCATTTCACAGAGGAATTGTCGACTCGACTTTTTAAGCGCACATCAGATTTTAAGCATTTGTATAAAGTTTTAAAATTTTTTGCACAGATTTCCAAATGTTATAGAAAGATTTCAAAAGATTTCAAAATATTTCAATGATTACATAAATATTGAACAAAGATTTTAAATATTTCAAAAAATTTTTTAAAGATTTTAAAAATACGAAAATATTTCATAAAGATTTCAAAATATTTCACAAAGTTTGGAAAAGATTTAAGAAGATTTCGCAAACATTTCCAAAAGATTAAAAATAATTCCAAATATTTCATAAGATTAAAAAATGTTGTTTAACTTGACAATGAGTAAATTCAATGCACTTGCAATAAAATGTGTACTAAGTAAGAAACTAAAAGCAAAATAAAATACGATTAGGATTTCAATAAATATAAATACGCATAAAAAATATTTCACGACGCCTTGTGCACCAGATTTCAAGAGTGAACTCCTAGCATTTTACATAAAAAAGTAATTAAACACTGATCCATACTCGGTTTAATAAATTTTTATTTTTTGTCGCAAATAAACTTAATTTTCCAAATTTCTTGATTTTCCCTGAGCATTATTATTTAAAAAGAAAAATTATAATCTAGTAACATTTTAATATAGAATGTTTTTTAAACACAATTTTTATTAAGAATTATACAGGTTTAATTTATTATTCTCAGGGCTGTCACAACCTTATTTACTTGGAAAAAATAAAAATCTTTTGAAATCATTGAAAACCCACGAAATACTTCACTTCTTGTGAACAAATTCTTTGAAATCAATTAAAATATTATAAAATCCAGCAATATTCTATAAAATCTGATATTTCCTGAAATTCTGGAAAATATATTAAACTACCATGAGATCTTTTAAAATCCCTTAAAATAATTTAAATTGTCGGAAATATTACAAAATTCCGTGGAATATTAAAAATTTTTTAAAATATTTATAGCCTTTAAAATCCCACCAAATTACTCAAATCAATTGACAATTTCTTGGAATCTTTTAAAATACCCTAAAGTATCTGCTTTTAGATCCTTGGAATTTAAAATAAAAAAAAATTGTAATCCTTTGAAATCCTTTTAAATTATTATAGTCTATTATTAAAAAGGGCCTAAGATATTTTAAATCTTATAAATTCTACGAAACCCCCTCACATCTTTTAAAATCCCTCAAGATTATTTGATCTCGAAAATCTGATAAAGTGTCTTGGAATCTATAAAAATATTTTTTAAAGCTTATAGGTACTTTAAAAAGCATTCCATATTTTCAAAAATTCTAGCAAATTCTTCAAAGCTCCAGGAAAAACTTGTTAAATCACTTAAAACATTCAAATCGATGGAAATATTTTGAATTTTTTAAAACCACTTGTAAGTGCCCTCAAATATTTTAAAGCCTTTCAAACCGCATTAAATTATTGCAGCAATCAATAGGAAAAAACCTGTAATCTATTAAAAATACCATAAAATATTGACAATACTTTAACAAATTTTGAAATTGTTCAAATCTCTTTGAAATACCCTTAATTAAATATTTTAGATTCTTTCAAATCCCTCGAAATTATTGAAATCAATTAAAAATTCCTTGGAATTATTTAAAATATCCTTTAATTTTCTGATATCTTAGAAAATTGATTAAAATTCGTTGAGAGGTTTTAAAATAATTTTAAATCATTTGGATTGCTCAAAAATCCCTTGCAATCTTAAAAAATATCCTAAAACCTTACAGGTTCGTCAAAAGCGTTTCATATCTTCTGAAATTCTAGGAAATTCTTGAAAACCCTAGGGAAAAAAATCTAATAACTTGAAAATAATTTCTTGGAATCTTTTAAGAAACCTTAAAATATTTTAATTTAAAATCTCTTAAAAATTCCTTGAATGTTTTAAAAACACCCTGAAATCTTTAAAATACATTAAAATTACTGAAATCTATTTAAAAATCCTTCGAATAATTGTAAAAATTTCTTAATTAGCATTAGGATCGGTAATATTTATTTTTGCCCTGCAATTTTTTCTTTAAAAGATTTTTTTAATCAATATGGATTAATTTATTGAAAAAAGTAACTAAAGTGATATTTTAATTTAAAATGTGACTAAAAGTCACTGCGTGATTATTCTTGACAATTAATTAAAGTGCTTCTTACTGAAATTTCCTGACTTTTCTTTTCAAAATCCCTGACTTTCTCCGACCAAGAAAATTCGGAATGGCCGTTTTAACCACAGAATAAAATTCCCGGCAATTTCCCGGTTCGCTAATATTGTTCACGATGAATGCAATTAAAAAATTCGAACTCTAAAGCTAAAAGTTTTTCCATTTGAAGTAATAAAAACTGAGCTGCAAATCATTTTCTGCTAAAAATATTAAAAATTAAACGGTTACATTTTTGCTATAAATTGAACACTTCTTAAATCAGAAGTTAAATTATTTTAATTCTAAATAGTTTGAAAATCGTTAAAAAGCTTCAAAATTTTAATTCAAAATTTAGACAAAATCTACATACTGTTTTACATTTTGTTAAATATCAAATTATTTAAAAAATTTTTTCTGAACTTCTAAACATATTTTTAAAAAGATTTGAATTCTTCTGAAAACTTTTCTTATCATTTTTTGTTCGCAACCTGCACAAATCTATATTTTGTTTAAAATTAGGTCAAATTTTTTCGGTGTACGTAGACACTTCGTTTAAATTATATGAAATCATTTCAAATTTTTAATTAATGTCGAATCTCTTCAGCCCCTCTAAACATCTTTTAAACTTAGTCGAATTTTTTCTAGCAATAAGAATAGGTGTTCAATATTTATTATACATACAAATTTAACACTTTTACTATCAAATTACGTTTTTATAAATAGAACAATTAAAATTGTAACGTGCAAACTTTAGTTTTTGTTACTGATTTTAAATGAAAATATATTGTTTTAAAGATTTATAAAAACTTTAAATAGTTTATGAAGTTTCAATCGGGCGTTTATACTTGTTTAACTACTAAGACTTTCCAACTGAAACAGTTTAATCCTTAACGTTAAAATCTGGAAATTCTTCCATTTTGAACTAATTTCGAATCGTCTTGTAAGATAAATTTTATTATTATTGACTTGTATGTCCTTAATGTACAGTTCAATTTTGAGAATCATTATAATATATATATATATAGCAACTAAAAAAGTTTTTTATCCAAAATTGTCGTTTTGCAACGCTTTTAATTTTTAATTTTTTACGTCTTTAAAACTGCATTTTAAAACTCTTCAGACGAAAAATGTACATACTGAAATGGAAAATTTTGAAGTGACATAATTTATAATTACGCACTGTAAACTAAATAATATCAGAATCGAAAAGGATAACAATTCAACTAATTATTTTTAAAAACTGTTCAAATCAAACTTGGACAAATTATTTTTCTCTAGAAATTTATAAAATTTCCGGTAAAAAACATAATATTCCAGTCATTTCCCGGTCGAGCGGCCACCCTGAATTAGATTGGATGAGTTTTTTTTAAACTAAGACTATTCTACTAAAAAAGACAACCCAAAAGAATGCTCACACAAACCTGCAGTGGCTAGCCACGCACTCATTACTGCAATATTCGTCTTCCCACTCGGTGTTGGCTACAGCTGGATTTGGACAACCGTGACGAATGCAAGTGTTTGCAGGAGGCCTCTGAGCAACCATTGCTGATTGAGACGAATTTACTGGTGGTGGGCTCGATAATTCTTGTTTCAAGTCACCCCTCGGTGGGCTCATGTGCATTATCTGTTGCTGCTGAACTTGAACTGGCTGAACTTGTTGGGGAACCTGCAAAAACAACAATTTCAACCCAGTTAATGCTTGTATTCAACTAGTTTAGCTTTCTTCTATTATGTGCAATTTAGGATAACAAAAGACAAAGCTTTAACAATGATCAAATAAAATAATTCTATTTTATGGAATAGGAATCAGAGCGCAAAATGAACTAAAAAAAGGGTGAAAATAGGGAAAGATTTAACATTTATTTTTACATGTAGGAAAAAAGAAACAATCTTTTCCATTGGAAATCCGTTCACGGTGATATAAAAAAGGCTCGGCAAAAATGAAATTAGTTACATAAGCAATTTTTGCATGTTTAAATTAAATATTTATTTCAAAGACATGTAATTTTGTCATTACCATAATTATTATTTTAAATCACTCTTAAATGCTCGTAAACTTAAATTAAAAATAGATTGCGAGCTTAAAACATTTGAAATGTCCAATAAATTTAATTTATATAGATTCAGCAAAACAAATATTTTAGCTATAAAGTTGTATTAAAATAATAAATTGTTTAGTTTGAAATCGGTACAATAAACATTGTCATTTTTGTATGGTAAGACTAAAAAAAAAATTTTAGACTGCTCAACACTCAAATAGAGATTAAAAATTTAATCGGACTGTTTTTCTCGAAAAAATAAGTCATGATTTATTAAAATTCAACAATTCCTAAAAAATTGGTAAAAAGCGACAGTAACAACAAATTTAATTACTTTTTTTTTTTATAAAACATGACTAACAGTATCATTTCAATTTTTTAAATCATTGAAAACTTTTTCTTTACAGGGACTTCAAGTTTTTTTAAACGTGTTTATGCATGTTCTAGTTTTGAATCAAATAATTTGTTAGATTATGTAGCAATTATAGATAATGCTCAACGAAAGATAATTTCTGTTTCGCAGACACTTATTTTCAACAATATACTAGGCAGTCTGATAAGTACCTGAAAATTCTAAGAGATGGCATTAGTATTCACTAATGTGAACCATTTTCGTCGAGTTTGATCCTTCAAATGACGCCTGTCAAAACTTCAGCCATTTATGTTTACGCATTTACAAGTTACAGCACTGAGAAGCGACTAACCTCCGAGTTTTTTTTAATATGGAAAAATCTGAGTCTCGAGTTTTGATCAAACACTACTATCTTCGCAAGAAAACGATACCCGAGACCAAGGCCAAGCTGAAAAAGTATTACCCGGACTCTGCACCATCGATTGGAACGATTCATAAGTGGTTTACCGAGTTTCGTTGTGGCCGTACGAGCACAGTTGATGCTGAACGATCTGGGCACCCAAAAGAGGTCACTACACCAGAAAATGTCGAAAAAATCCATGATGTGATGTTGAATGATCCCAAAATGAAATTGAGAGAGGTAGCCAATGCTGTAGGCATATCATTGGAACGTGTGGGCAATATCGTGCATTCAGTTTTGGGCATGAAGAAGCTCTGCGCGCGATGGG
>NC_046662.1:73069448-73104343 GCF_010883055.1 Belonocnema kinseyi | reverse complement strand
GTATCGACCTAAAAGGAGAGTATGTTGAAAAATAAAACCGACTTTGGACAAAAAAACGTCTCCGTGTTTCATTTTTCAGGGACTTATCAGACTGCCTAGTATTTCTGAGCAATATCTTAGAAATGATGAAAAGTTCTTTCCCGAAACTTTTTCTGCTGATAAATAGATAGAAACTTATCAAGAATACAAGAAGACAACATAAAAAAAGTAAAAAGTTGAAATAACAAATAAACTAAAGATTGAGCATTTCCAAGTTCTGCTTTTTAATCTATTTTTTAATCCGACTATTTTATCACTCCAAGTTTTGAAGTATTCTAAAGTCTTTTTCAAACTAGATATAAAAAAAATACTTTAAAAATGATTAATATAGCTTCTTCTTTGATCTTTTCATGCCATGTACTTGTAAATTTCTTTTATAATGATTTTATTGTCAGTAAAAAGACCTGAATTGTTGAAAATATTTTTCTAAGCGAATAAGAAAAGAAATAATGAATTTTAGCTAAAAAAATATAATTTAAATAATGAATACAAAAGTCAGTGCTTTATTTACTTATTCTTTTAACTTCTTGAATCTTGTCTAGTGTTTTTATCAACCAAAAGTTCCGAGGCATTGCAAATAATAATTTTTAAAGCTATAGCTACAAAATAAAATATTTAAGAGCCTATAAAAATGAATATGTGCTCAGCTAAATTGCTGCACTAACATTTTTTATTCTCTAGGCATATCACATTTTTTTGTAGCGAATTTTTATTAGCAAAGTCTTTAAATGCATCAGAAAGCCCTTTGTAATTTCTGAGATGAGGCTGCTATGGCAATAAACTTTCTTTTTTGTAACGAAAAAACCGAAACAAGCTTACTAATTTTCCAATTAGTAGTTTTTTAGTTTCAATTTCTGTTCCCAAAACTTATTTTTATAATTTTTTTAGTTTTGCTCCATTGCTATTGATAGTCAAGAATTTCTAGGGTAAAATATTTTTTAGATCAGCAATAAAAATGGTTGTGAATTAGCAACAATCGAATGTTTACGAAAATTCGGATTTTATAAAAAAAAAAAACTTACCATAATGAAATAAATACAAACTATTTTGGAGTAAACAAAATGAAATTTCAGGTTATGAGACGCGTGGTCTTGCTCCGTTTGTTTTCTGCGAAATAAATAGCTCAGAGCTTAAAATCGAGTTTTTTAAAAATAATTGATGAAAAAAAAATAAATAATTCTATCAAGTTTACTTACATTGTGACACATTTCATTTTGTTTAAGACAAAGAAATTGAAAAACTTTTGGAGGGCTTTCAAACGCGTCGGCTGTAGCCATTGTTACTACTAATGCGATTGTCGGGAATCGCGAATCGAAGTTGAAAGGAGAAACGAAAATGGGCGGCAAATTCAAATTTGTTTGAAATTTCAGGAAATTGAAAGAGAAGTTAAATAATTTTAGTTAGTTGAAGTTAAATGCAGTTGAAATTACAATTTTTTATTTCAAACTTTGAAAAATTACAGAGTTCAATAAATACAAATCCATGTTATCATTTTCAATGCTCTAATTGGAAGAATGGATTAACAAATTTGTGAATTTTCAAAATTATATTATTTAAAGCATTTTTTAGGTAGAAACATTAAAAATTAAACGACTAACTTTTTTTTATTATTTTAAATTTAAGTTGAATCAAATTAATATTTTTTCCATTTTTATTTATACAACAAAATAGTTTTTTTTTGTTTGTTCTGAAATATTTTGAAATATTCTCTTATAATTATTTTTTTTTTAATAAAAAAAAAGCAGAAACAAATAATCTCCAGGAATATCAAGAAAAAATGTTAATATTTTAAAACCTTTCAATCTCCTTAAATAGCTCCGAAATCTTAAAAAAAACTACAATTTGTTAAAAATTTCTTGAAATCCTTTCAAATATTAAATTACCAATATCAAATTTTTCCTAAAATCCTGCAAAAATCAAAATATTGTCTGAAAACCTTTCAGATTATTCTTGGAGAATATCGGCAATCTTTTCAAATATTCTACTAAAATTAATTTTGTTTAAATATTTATATTTTCAATTTTCCTAGGAATCTACATTTTCTTTTAAATCATTCAAAACTGAAATAAAAATTAATAGTTATATAAATCGAATAATAAATTTAAATAATAATTATTTAAATATAAGAATTAAAATTTTAACTTTCAAAGTTTAAATTGAGCTATTTCGAGTTTTATCAATTCAAGGCTTTCTTTTTTCAAATAATTCAGTTTTATACTGTTTAGTTTTGTATATATTTTTTTAATTGTTTGCTTGAAATATGTAATAAAATATTACTAAAAGCGTTTACTTAATTTAAAAAATTGTGAATTCAATTATGTTTACAATTTATCAACTAACAACAATTGTTTTTACCAAAAACTGTCAAATTCAAACGCCATTCATTTATAATGTTGAAATCCAACTTGTATCTACTGTTATTCCCCGAAAATTTCCGGGAAATTCCAGGATTTTTTCAGGTATCTCAAGTTTTTTCAGATATAATTTTTCGCGAGTTTTTTTATAAAAAATGTTCTTTTTAGTTTCTTAAAAATTAATTAATATTAGAAGATATTCTTAAATATTTTAGCACGATACATTAATTAAATAATTAAATAATACTGAAAAAATAATTCATCATTTCTTAAATTTGTTTTTAAAGTACACGATTTGAATAATATATTTTTTTTTTTTTAATTTTATCTATTGTATACTTAAAGTGCAGTGCATATTTAGCTAAAATAATTTGGGAAAATATATTAAATTCAATTTAAACCGCTTTAAATTCATAACTTTTCAAGTAGATATTTGGATTTTCAAAAAGGTACATGAATTTTTCAACGAAAAAGATGAATTTTTAACTCAGACATACCAATTTTTAACCAAAAAGTTAAAAATTTCAACCAAACTAATGAATTTCGAACTAAAATGATAAATCTTTATCTCTAATTGATGAATTTTAAACATAAGGATGAATTTTTAAGAAAAGATTTCAATTTTCAAACAAATAGTTTAATTGTTAACAAAAAGATTAATTTTCTACCAAGAAGATGATTTTGGAACAAAATACAAGAATGTTCAACGAAATATTTATATTATCAAACACAAAAGAAAAATTTTCAACCAAATGGTTGAATTATAAACACAAAAAATGAATTTTCAACCAAAAGTGGAATAAAAGAATCATTTTTACCAAAGAAGACGAATTTGATAGAAAATAAATGAATTTTGAATTTAAGAGATAAATTGTCAAATACAAATTTAATAGTTAAATCATCAGTTAAAAAATTAATTTTCAACCAAAGCAGCGAATTTTATTACTGAAATGATGAACGATGAGTCTTTAATCAGAATCATTAAATTTCCAACAACAAAATTAATTTCCTATTAAAAAGATTAATTTTTACAAAAAAAAAAGTCCAAGTTTTTAACTAAAAAATATCAATTTTCAACCAAAATAGCTAATTTTTCAATTAAGAAGATAATTTTCAATTCAAATGATAAATCTTTAACAACAAATTAATTTTTAACAAAAGAGTAACACTCAACTAAGTGATTAAATCTTAATAAAAAAAAAGAATTCTAAACGAAAAATGTATTAGTTGATTTAAAAAAATATATATACCCCTGACCTTGTTCCATAAAAGGTTTTCCAAATAAATGTGAATAAGTTGGTTCACTGACCTGCTGCATATATTGCTGTTGCGAGACTTGTTGCTGCATGTGTTGCTGCGTCATGTGCGGTGGTGCCATTGGGTTGCCCATTAAAGCCTGAAGAAAGATAATTTGTTTTAAAAATACGATTCATAGTCTAGAAGATTCCAAGGCACTGACTCATCAGATATTCTAGAATTTTTTAATTAAAGACTACCAGTTTATTTTTGACTCCGGCTTTAGTTCGCTTTGAAATACAATCTTTTGATTTTAGTATTTACTTGGAAACTTTAAAATTCCAAAGAATTAAGATCTTCAAGTTACAAATATAATATCTAATTGCACAATCGTCAAATATTTTCGGACAAAATTCCAAAGTCGACAATTTCGGAAACATTTAAATTGGAAAACATCTGATTCAAAAACTGACTCAACGAAAAAAATAAATAAATAAACTGGCGTAAGACTTTTAAAAACATTGCAATTTAATATGATTGCAATGTAGAAGCAACAGCAGCAAGTTGCTGACAATCGCAGCAATCTAGCATAAAAAAGTCTAAATTACGAGGGGTTAACCACTGACGATTTCTTTTAAAGTTTTCTAAAGTCTCATAAAGTCTTTTGCATTTTTTAAAAGTCTTCTTAAGGCTTATGAAGTCTTTTTAATAAAAAAAAATCTTTCAAAGTCCTTTAAAGTATTTTGAATTCTTCGAAAGTGTTTACAATGTTTTTTAAGTCCTTAGCATTTTTTAAAAATATTTTGAAATATTTTCAAATCTTTTGGAAGTCTTTAACATTTTTATGAATTATTTTGAATTCTCTAGAATTCTATTAAGTTGTTTCGGATTTTTTAAAATACTTTAAGTTCTGCTTTTGAATTCTTTCGGAGTCTTTAGAATTTTCGAAGTCTTTACAGATCTTTTAAATTGTTTTGAATTCTTGTGAATTTTCTTGGAGTCATTTTAAATCTATATATTTGTCATTTCAATTGTTATAAATTCTTTAAATTCCTTTAAAGCGTTTCTAAATTTTTCAGTCTTTTTAACTCATTTGTACTCTTTTAAAGTCTTAATAATTTAAAAAAAGTCTTGAATTCTACTGAATTCTTTGAAAGTCTTTTAAAAAAGTCTTTAAATCTTTTAGAGCCTTTCTTACTCTTATGGAGTCTTTTGAATTCTTTTAAAGTCTTTTTAATTTTAATGAATTTTTTCGTATTATTATGATTATTTTGAATTCTTTTCAAGTTTTTAGAATTATTTTTATGTCTTTCGAACCCATGAAGTCGTATGAATTCTTTTACAGTCTTTTAAAGTCTTTGGAATTCTTTTTAAATCTTTTTGAATTTATGAAGTCTTATGAATTTTTTTAGAGTTTTTTTACAGTCTGTCAAACAATTCGAACTTTTTGAATTATTCTGAACTCTTTTAAACTTTTTATAGTCTTTTAGATTTTTTAAAGTCGTTCGAATTGTTTTGAATTATTTTAAAGTCTTTTCAAAATCTTAATTTTTTTTTGAATTTTTATGAATTCTCTTAAATTCCTTTGCATTATCTTGAATTCATCTTATATTTATGTCTTTTAAATTCTCTTGAATTCTTATATGGTATTTTGAATTATTTTTAATTCTTTTGAATTCTTATGGATTCTCGTGATTTTTTCTTAGTTCCACGGCAAGTTTTCTTAAGTATTTTAAATTCTTTGAATACTTGAATTTTTCTACACATCCAAATTTGTAGCAGTTAACTCATCGCTAAATTTTTTCTTCCTGCAGGTTTGCCCAAAGTAGTTTTACAAAAAACTTTTTTGAACAAAGTACCTGCTGCTGTTGCTGTTGATTTCCTTGCATCTGAGCAAGATGAAGAGGGGACTTTTTAATTCCCATTTGTTGCTGATGTTGTTGCTGATGTTGTTGCTGGTGTTGTTGAGGTGAGGGAGGCTGCTGCTGTGGACTGTAAACTTGGTAAGCTACATTTCCTGTTGGTCCATTTCCACCATATCCTCCATATCCCCCATATTGTACAGTCTGTGGCTGTTGTGGTTGTTGTTGTTGTTGCTGCTGTTGCTGTTCATTGTCATTTGCTCCCTTGCTGACCAATGATGCCCTGTATGCTGCAAGGGCCTTCAAATATTCCTTCTTTGCAGCCTCTGTCTTCTTCTTGTAAACCTGTAATCAACAAATCAATTTAAACTCCCACTTTTAATTATTATTTTTATTTATTAGAAACTAATTTTCATGTTAATTAAACAGCACGGGAAATAGTTTCCAGGCAGAGAAGCCATGAAAAAACTAATTATTCTTAAGCGCTTAATGGGCTGAAGAAAAGAAATCTAGCTCAGTCGGTTAATCCATCGAGTATCCAGCAATCAATCAGCTGAAAGGAATCGATCAATGATTGGTTCTGCAATTTATCCACATTTTCAACTTCTAACGATACAAATTGTTGAAAAGGTTACGATAAAAAATGGTTGTTGTTGCTGATGGTAGGATGAGAGATAGTTACTTTACACATATAAACTTTAATAAAAGAAATACAACAATTTTGAATAATTATTCAAAAAATTAAAATTTATATATTTTAACCCAAAGAATATGATGAAACTTCAACACGACAGTTAAATTTGCGACCAAAACAGATGATTTTTTAACAAAATATGCAGTTTATTTTTCAATAATTTACTTAAAATTTCAACAAATAACTTCAAATTTTAATTAAAATGTTAAATTGTCTATCTAAAAAGATGAATTTTCAACCAAATGGTCGAATTTTCAAACAAAAAGAATTCAACTTGAATCAAAAACAGTTCAATTTTTCAACCCGAAAATTTATTTTTCAACAAAAAGATAAATTCTCAACGTTTTTTAATGTTCAAATATTAAATATCATTAATGTTTCAACAAAAGAAAATTATAAAAATTTTAATTAGAGATGAACCTTCAGCCGAAAAAATAAACTTTTAATTAAGTCCTTCAATTTTGACACAAGTAGGTGAATTTTTTATGGAAAAAAATCTATTTTCAATCAAAAATTTTTCAATTTTAAACTTTCGGTAAAAAATTAGTTTTCAACAAGAGAAGAAAAAGAATGAAGAAGATAGTTAAAGAAAAAAAAAGAAAACTTTCAATCAACGGGAAGAATTTTCAAATAAAATGTTAAATCTTAAACTGGAATAGATAAATTTTTGGTTACATGTATTATACATATTTATCATACATATAAAGTTGAATCCTCAACCAAAGAAGATTCATTTTTAACCAAACAGGTGCATTTTTAGACAAAAAATATTACATTTCTGACAAGAGATAAATCATAAAAATAATTAACTTTCAAGAAAATTGCTGAATTTTCATTAAAAAGGTAACTTTTTAACAAAATTGTTGAATTTGGAGCCAAGTAATACAATTTTTAACTACAAATATAATCGACATGAAGCAGAAAACTGGGGGAGGGGGCAGGAATAGAAATAGAAGAAAAAACATACATTACTAATAAGAATATTATATTCGTGTGGCCGCAAACTTCAATTTCAAAAATCCGTAATTTTTCCCTGCCCAATTTTTTATTTTCTCGTATAAATGGAATAAAACAAAATTTTTAATTTATTTTTCTTGGCAGTTACTTTTAAAGTGTGGATTGTAGAAATGTCCTGTCTTCTGCAAGATCTTAGGGGTTTGGCTAAAAACCTAGAGACTTAGCTAACCGCAGGAGTTTTAGGAAAATTTTCCATTCAGGTATAATCTTTTCTCTAAATCCCTGGTTTATTCAGGAATTTAGTTTAGAACACCCTCAGGTCAATTCTCTAAACTCCTAAAGCGTTTTATATATTCAAAAGATTTTAAAATTCAAGCAGACAATTAATAACATTGGCTGAATAAACAATTTTTAACAAATGTTTTTGGATAATTTTATAGGCAACAATCTTTTCTTCTTGAAAGTATACTTTGTTCAAAGATCGAGTCGGAGAAAATTGACACAGTTGCTCTGGACGATTATTACGAAAAACTATGTTAGAAGGTTGTTTAAGGCCGAAATAGAATGTAACTCTTGTTGCCACCAATGTACTTCCTGTTGCAACAATGAATTAATATCTTTTTCTTTAATTAACAGAAAGTGTAGGTTTGATAAAAACGGTTACAATTTTATTTTCAAGAAAAAAACGTTCAGACAGAAGCTTAAAATCCGCCGTTGAGATTTTTTCAAAATTATTTTTGTAATTCATACTTACAAATTTAATTACAAAGATTTAATAAACAAATTTTTTATTATTAATTAAGTATATTTATTTAATTATACTAGTTTAATTTAAAATGTTAAATAAAATATAGAAAAAAAAAATTATACAGTATACATGGCATTCAAAGTTTTCGTATGTCTATTTTTTGATTAACTGATCAAGTTCTCTTAATTTTAGTTATGTCAGAGCTAAAAAAATTTCCCTTTAAAGGGTTGATTGAATGTTTTCTTAAATGTCCAATAATTTTGAATAATTTTTAGCTATTTTTCACTATCTTATGAGTATAAATCGTGAAAATTTCCTTATCGAATTGCAAGGACTTGAAAGTTGCAACATAAAAGTTGGAAAAATTTCAATATTCTTTGTGATAACAAAAATATTTTTGTAGAATATATGAAACATATAATCATGAAGTTTCTATGAAATTTCCTCAAAATATATATTTATTTAATTTTTATTTTTATTTGCCTACAGATGAGATGTTTTCAAATTTTTCCAATTTTCTGGTTACAGCATCAAGTTCTTGCAATTCGATAAGAATTTTTTTACGATTGATACCAATAAGCTGTTGTGACACGCTGAAAAAAAGCTTCAAAATGAACCCAAGCACATGAATAAATGTTGATTATTTATTTCGGAAGTTATTGCACATTTAAGAAAACATTGAAATTTACACTGTTTTTGCAATATTTACTTAAAAAATAGACAAATTGTCTTCATCCTGGGCTTATTTTATACAGAATTTCGAGAGTAATCAATTCTTTAAAGATAATTTTTTTTAGCTCTGGCATAATTAAAATTAACAGAACTTAACCAGTCATAAAAAAAGGATGCACAAGAACTTTCTACATTCACTATAGAGTTAGAATATAATATTTCTAAATTACTAATTGCAAAATAAAAAAAATGTTTATGTCTCGTATATTATTCCTCATTAGAACAAAGGCAAGGGCCAGCGACAGCGTCTGTCGATCCCTAAGCTGCATGAGGGGAAATTGAGTAGAGGGGGTAAAGCTGACAGCAGACAGCGTTCAAATGGGCACTGTCCGCATATTATGTGGAAGCATTAAGATGTATTAATGATTATCATTCGGAAGTAATATGCACCTGGATGAAGGTCTTGCAATAAAATAATGGAAAGTCTCATTTTCAAGGGTTATTAAAGAAAATCTTGACGATCGGGCGCGGTAATTAAAGTCCTCTTGTAGGCATTATAGAATACAGAGTTTAAAACTTCCCATCGAGTGCCTGCACCTGCGCGATAACATAAAGTCGTTTCAAATAGTATAGCTACCAACCCGACAGTAAAAAGTTATGATAATGACTCGCTTGGAGTGGGGTATCGAAAATAACTGTCGCGGTATCAAGAGACGTAATATGACTACGTAAAATACAAGGCTGAGTCTATTGAAAATTTAATAATGTAAGTTGAACTCGTTTTATACTTTACGCTTCAAATAATTTTTGTTTATTACAGAAATAAAAAGCAATTCAAAATAATCAAAATTCCGATATTCTCTGGTTTGCAATAAACTTTTACGGGCACTGAAATTAAAAAACTCGAACTCCTAGAACAGAAAATTTTGTCACTTGACGTAAACAAAACTGAAATGCACATTAAAGTACTCTAAAATTTAAATTGAACTTTAAAGTTTTAAGCTCTTATAGTTGAAGACTAAAATTTGGTTTATTGCGAAGTTTTTCCATTCAAAAACTCAATAACTTGCACGTATTAAATGGAAAATTTTAAAACTTTTCAAGACAATAATTTTAACTTAAATTCCGTTAAACTTCTCAATTTTAAACATTTATGAATTTAACTGAAGTGTCCGCGTCTAAACTTGTTAACTAACTATTTTGAAATTTATTTTTTTGTATTTTCTAGAATATTTTTTATATGCAATTTATATCCTGCAAAGGAAACGGCAAAATTGCTTTTAGTTTTGTAATCGATTTTCGAAAATCGCGTTTTGGTATCTACAGCATAGGTCGGTGGAATGATTTTCCTTCGCCGTGAAAAATTTCTGAAATGTCAGTTAACAGGTTTAGATCGCGGACCCTTCAACTGTTCCAAATAAAAGATCCAATAATCAATAAATTTTTAACTGTTCAAATTATTATTATCAAAATTAGCTTCTTTCTGGGTTGAAAAATAATATTTTTAACTGAAAATTTTACTATTTATTTTAGGTTTCAAAATTCATTGATAACTCAAATACTTGGTTGCAAGTTCAACTATTAATTATTTTTATTTAATTATTAATTTGTTTTATATTATGATCGAATTAAAATTATGAATTAATGAAAGGCTTTTAGGGTTGATAGCTTTAAAAAATTAACTCACACATTTTTAAGATACATTAGAAACTGATGCGGGTATTTCAACCTGAGATAAAAATTGAAAAATTGAAAGATAGTTTATATTATTTATCCTGATTAAGTAAAAATCCAAACGGAAGTTTTTACTGCGCCTCAGAATATAAAAAAAAAACACTTTTAATCTCTGAATATCCTCAAAACCTTTTTACAATGTTTGCGTTTCATTAACACATGCGGGGCCAGCTGCGTCTCAGCTGTGTAAAAGTTACACAACGCATTCTCCATCAAATTAGAAACGAATGTCCCAAATATTTTTCTTGAAAGAAACGAAAGGAGAACCATAGAGTGAAAAATAACCACGGCTTTTTTTGAAAGGAAAATATGTATGTACAAAACCTGCAATTAATTTAAAAGATAATATCCAAAAGATCTTTTTTGCTCTACGATGATTTCATATGATATAATATATTATATATAATTAAATTCCCCATTATAATTATTATTATTTAAAATTATAAGTTAAAATTAAAATTAAGTAAAAAACCTGTAATTTAATTAGAAGAATATGCCTATGAGCACAAATTATTATTAATGTTTTAAATTATGTATACATAAATAATCAAATTTATTTTTGATGGTATTTATTTTAGGGATATTGCGAACGCGATTAGAAATTAATCTTATTGATGAAAAGGACTAAAATGTAAAAAAGATTCCAATATTTTGAACGATCTAGTGGAAAATCATAACGCAAAATTGTGAAATTATCTGAAGGATCTTTTCCCTCTCTATTTATTCATACGAATTTATTCATTTGCCTGGCGAGGCAAACGCGATCGCTCGTATAGCAATTGATACTGTAGCTTTATTGCTACATTATTCCAACAATTTATAGCCAGTTCACTGTTTCCATACGGGTATGGATATGACAATATTCCCCTCGTTTCAAAGCAATCTAGAGTGTTATTACAAATATAATTTAACAGAGTAATTCAATACTACTTAGCCGTTTACTTTAGCATGAAAGTTTTATTCCTTGTATATTTTGTTTATTAAATTTAGATTCATTAAATGCTATTTTTACATTAAAATATAAAATTAATACCAATATCACAATTTTGTATTTGATAGTATCTATTATCTAAAATACATAGACAATATACAATATACATACATATACAATACATAGGCAAACAAATGATTCATTTTCGTTTAAGAATACCAAATTGAAGTCAAATTATTTTTGTTTAAAATAACCTATGTTTGAAAATACTAACTTTCTATGTAAAATGCCAACGTATCCTAAACTTGTAAAAAAAAATTATTAATCTTCTTTGACATCTAATGATTTTTAATACAGATTTCGATTTTGAGCGAAAAACACTAACAGAATCCGAAATTGTCCAAATATTATATTCTTTGAAATCAAATAATTTTTTATTCTAAGTACCAATAATTTATGACAAAAAAACTAACATATAACGTAGCAAATAATTGTTCCAAATTGTAAATCTTCTTTGAAATTTAGTTCTTTTTTTTTAGCATTGATGTTGAACATTTAAAAATATTACTTGAAATCTATAGATTTCAATTATAATAATTACAATATTCTTTTATTTAAAATATCAAAAATGTCCAAGGAAAACACTAATCCAATATAGCAGAAAATTGTTCAGAATTGAAAATCTTCTTTGAAAGTTAATGACTTTTCTTTCAAACAAACAATATCCGTTAATTTATTCTTTAAGTGTACAAAATTGTAAATATTTTTTTTAATCAATTGATTTTTTCCCAACAAAAATTTATTCTGGTGCAAAACGCGAAAAATAAACTAAAACAGTTATAAAGTTGTAAATCGTATTAGAAATATAATTTCTTTAAATTAAAAATACCAATTTCCAACGGAAAACACTAACATTAAAAACAAATTGTTTAAATATTCTAAATCTTTTTCAAATGACAATTATTTTTGTTTTAAATTTTCAATTGAGGATATGAAGTGCTGACGTAATCTAAAATTGTTTAAAAATAAGCATCCTTATTTGAAATTTAATCATCTTTTTAATAAAAAACATTTCAATTATAACCTGATGAGGTTGTAAATTGTTCACAATGTAAATCTTCTTTAAAATTAAATCATTTGTTTTAAATAACCGATGTTCTGTGAAAATCGTTAATACGACCTGAAACTGTTAAAAATTACAAATGTTGTTCGAACGTAAACTAAAATTTAAAAAAAAAATAGAAACTTTGAAAAAGTAATGATTTTTGTTCAAATATCTCCATTTTCATGGTTGTAGGGCGATAACCTAACCTAAAATAGTTGAAAAATAAGAATCTCCATGAAGATTCTTGTTTAAAGATGCGAATTCCCGATAAAAAAAACTGAAACAACTGATTTTTTGTTGTTGGAATTATGAGCCATTTTCAAAATGTTATGATTTTATATTAAAATTTTTTTATAAATACAAATTTCCAGCAAAAAGCACTTACATAAAACATGATTGTATAACTATTTTCAATAATTAATTAGATAGTTTACAATTGTTAATTTAATTGCGCAAGAGTATTTAAAAAAGAACAAGTGTTTTTTAACTCCCATAAGGTTTTCTACGATTTTACATATTAAAAGCGATTATTTGTAGATTTCATTAAAAAAATGTTTAATTTAAGAGTTAAAACAAATTTAATTAAAGAAAAAGCCAATCATTTCAAGCATTCGTTTACTTCTAAATACATTTCCACACATTCTTAAAATAATCACATTATATTTAAAAAGTGTATAAAAAAAAACAAATTCGCATTACTTGATGACTACAATTTTAATGTAGTTAAAATTTGAAAACCTTCAAATTATAATACGTCGATTGTTTAAAATTATTAAGCCTAATAAAAAAACAAATGATAAAACTATAAATTATTAATAATTATTTTAGTTATATCGAAATTAAAAGATATTTATAAATTTTTTATGTTTAAATTAAAAATAATTAAATTTACTTTATGTCCCTTCGATTTTAATTAATCTTGTATTATTTTTACCGGAAATGTGTGCAAGTTCCTGTAGCCATTAGTAGATGAAATTGGTTTCTTATTCCAAGACATATTTTTTCCGACCAATTTACTTTTTTTATTTTCCCAACTAGCTGCACATTATAACAAATAATACTTTCTCGTTACGCTTTCGACGAGATAAAAATTTTAATTAATCGTAACTCAGTTCGTGAAAGCACCTCATCAGTGGAAGTGGACGTGTCGCGTAATCAAGTCCAGACCTAATTAACGTCTAAACGAAAATCTCTGCGGTCGAGTAATGTGTGTAACATTCATCGAACCAAAAGAGGGGCTTATCTTCATCCTCGAAAAGAATCAGGATTCAAAAACATCTCTGTATTATAAAATTCCATATTTTTCGCTTTAATCTCTAGCTTTATTATCGTATATTCCTTTTTGAACTAAATTTAAACCACAGTTCTATGTCTGGATAATTTATCAACGAAATGAAAAACATTATTTTTAATGTGTCATCTGAAAAGTGTTAATTTGGATAAAAACATTAAAATCTCTAATAATCAAAGGAGTAAAAAAATTTTCTTTATAAAATAATTTAAAAAGAGATTAAATAAATTCAAAAATAATTAGAGTTTCTGTTACGGAATTAATAATTTTCACAAAGGTAGGGGAATAATAGGGGACACATTTGTTTAAATAAAATGAATGTAGGTAACATATTGAATTAATTTTGAAAGGCTCCCAATTCCTATGATTTCAAATTGAAATACATGAATTTTCAATCAAATAGTTGAACTGTTAATTATGAAAACTCAATTTAAAGAAATTGGATAGTTAAACTTGCAGTAGAAACAAACGTTAACCGAATAAATTAATTATGAATTCTCTCATAATTCAAATCTACTAAAAAACTAATTGTCAATAAAATAGTTGAATCGTCAATCAAGAGATGTATTTAAAAAAATGTCTTCAAAATAATTGAATTTTGAAAGCAAGATTAATTTTCAACCAAATAATTTTCATTTTTAACCCAAATAGTTGAATTTTCAGCCAAAAAAGGACGAATTTTATACAAAAAAAAAATTAAATTAATTTCCTATTAGATAATTGAATTGATTAATTTTCTACAGAACAGTTGAGTTAAAAAAAAAAGAATTTTCAACAAACAAACAAATTATTGTAGACCTTTAAACTCGAATAGATACATTTTAAACAAAAAAGTTATTTTTCAATCAAGAAAGGTGACCTTTCCTTTAAAATAATGAATTTTCAATCCTAATCCAATTTTCAACAAAAAAAGATGAATTTTCGAGCAAACAGTTTAATTAAAAAAAAATTAAAGTTGAATCAAAAACAGTTGCATTTTAAACCAAATAGTGGATTTTTAAAGCAAAAAAGACAAATAGTTGAACTATAAAGCAGAGGAAATGATTAAAAAAAATTTTGAATTTTTAAACAAATAGCCGAATTTTAAATCAAGACAGATAAATTTCCAAACAAAAAGATTCCTTTCACAAGATAGCTGATTTTTCAACAAATATGTCAAATATTCCACCAAACAGTAACATTTTGGACTGAACTGAATAAATTCATTATTAAAAATATAATACTGGACTTTTCAACCGAAAAGAATGAACTTTTAAACAAAAACAGTTGAATTTTCTTATAAGGTTCTATCAATTTAGTTCGAATCTAAGCAAAAAACGAAAAAAAGGGGAAGTTTCTTGAAATATGGAAAAAATTGAATTCAGAATGCTTAAAATTCAATAGCGAAAGGTTTCCTGATAAAAATAATAATGAACTTTAAAGACATATATATTAAAAAATTTTAATTTAAGTTTAAACTCACATCTTTGTGTTCGGTATCAAGTGCATCCCACATGGAAGCGACGATTTTGGAAACCTCCCCGAAGCTGGCGTTTGGATTTTGACCTTTAATTGCAGCTTGTGTATCTCTGAAGAAAAGCGCATAAGCAGAAACGGGCCTGAAAAAAGAAAAAATATATGTTTAAAATATTATTAAAAATATATTTTAAAAAAAGACATTATAAATTGAAATTGTAGCTTAAAAAACGAATCGAAAGGACAGGTGGCATGAGGAGAGCTCGTCGAATTTCAATTTGCAAAGACAGACTTTTCTTTTCCTGATTACATTCATCTTCCTCTCATCATCGTCTCATTTAGTCTTCTTTCTTGTCCGTTCGTCATTAGAGCGACTCTCTAATTACGCTTAAAACGTTCGACTCTATAGCTACAAAGTTCTCAAAGACAGAATTCCAAGCGGACTGGCTTTGTGAGCGAAATGAATGAATAAAATAATTTTTATAAGCTCCTAGTACTGCCCGTCACTTTTCATTCTCCTCAATTCAGAGAACTTTGCAATTATATTGAATTTATTCAGGGAGGTATGCCTTTGATTTCAACGTGGTACTGATTTCAGATTTGTCTTTGAACTTGAGTTTACATTCAGGGTAGCTACAAAATACCAATTTCAAAATTGTGTGATCAATTTTTTAATTTTCCCCGTCTATTCTAATTTTTTTTCTTTCAGGTATAAAAACAAACTTACACCTAGGATATAAATAATCTTAATGCAAAAAAACATTTTTTCCTAAATGTATTTAAAAGTCAATTGAGTTTTCAGTTAAAACAATTAAATTTCAACCCAGAAAAAAGGAATTTTCCATACAATAAATAAATTTATAACTAAAAACAAAAGATACATTTTCACGCAAAAATAATATAGTTGCATTTTTGGTTAAAAACAATAATTTTTAACTAAGAGTTAAAATTCAACATATCAATTTTAAACCCAAAATAGAAAAGTTAGAATTTTCAAAAATTAACTTTTTAAGAAACAAAAAAAAAACAACCAAAAAAATACGAATCTTCAACAAAATAGTTAATTTTTTAACCAAAGAAATAAAATTTTAAACAAAAACAGAAGTTATATTTTTAGAAAAAAAATTAATTTTCAACCAAATAAAATAACCTCTTAACGAAATAGTTAAATTTTAAGTTACAGAAATAAATTTTTAACTAAAATTATAAATCTTCAAACAAAAAATTAATTTTCTATTTAAAATGACACATTTTCAACAAAGATCATAATTTTTTAAATAAAAAGATTAAATTTCAATCAAAATAGAATAGTTCAATTTTCAGTTATAAAAATAAATTTGTAACAAAACAAAAAAAGATAAATTTTCAAACAAGAAAATTAATTTTCTACCAAAAAGATTAATTAATTAATACTATAGATGAATTTCCAAGTAAAAATTTTAATTTTTTAAAAATAATAAAAATAATTCTACAACGAAAAAATATTTCAATTTTTAGTTAGAAAAGTTAACTTTTAACAAAAAATTAATTTTCAACCAAAAATTACTTTTTCAACCAGAGAAATAAAGTTTTAACTAATTAGATTACTTTTATACCAAAAAGATTAAACAAACTCGTTTGAAAGTTTCAACTAACTCGTTCGACTTTTAACTAAACAGTTGAATTTTCAATTTAAAAAAGATGAATTATCGCTAAAAAATATAATATTTGATATTTGAATCTCAAATATTTTAATTTTGCGTAAACCAAACACAGTTTAATTTAACAAAAAAAAAGACGAATTTTCAAATAAATAGTTTAGTCCTCAACCAAAACAGATAAATTTTTGTACAAAAAATTGTAATTTACAACCAAGAATGATAAACTTTTTAACAAAATAGATGAATTTTCAATCCAAAAAGGTGAATTTAACAAAAAGTTGACTTTTAAACAAAAAAGAGTGAGTTTTTATCGAATTGTTTAAAAAAGTAATAAAATAAATTTTAACTTCAATTTATCAAAAATGTTGGATAAACATTGAAATTTTTCCGTTAAATAATTGTTAATGAGAGTAGTAATAAGAAAAAATAAATAATCATTAGTTATAATCGTTGTTAAAGGAAAAATCGTTACATGGGGGGGGGGGTCAACATTATCGGAAAATTGCGTTGAGTAATTTGTGGATGGCCCCTAATTGGCAATAATTATTAGTGCTGAAATTCCATAAATGTGGAGCACGATTCTAATATAGGAATCAATGAAAGTAAGCGGATTTAGATTTAATATATCGAGTTATTTGTTTCGATGTCCATAACCCATTTGTGAATACAACAATAGAACAGTTATGATAGATTATATGGTTATGGTTAGATTATTAATAACAAATAGCCAATAAATCTCACAAGCAGACAGCTATCGGTATCGGTTTAATCAAGTCTAATAAACAAATAAAAAATCTGTTTATATTAGGAAAGTAATTGGACCATTCATAAACAATTTTTCCCGCTTTCAACTCAATAAAAATATAAAAGACTAAAAAGTTTCTCTTCCAACCCAAGAAAAATTGAATACCAAAATCTCTTCTCTTTCCTTTAAAATTATAATTCATCAAAATTCAACACTATCAAATTATTATTTTTTAAATGGAACAATCCAAATTGCAACCAAAGTTTAAATTGAACACTTTGATATTTTAACGATTCAAGGCTTTCTATTTCAAATTATTTAGTTTCGAATATTTGATTTATAATTACTTATTTTAAATTGACACACACTAATATGCTTCATATTAAAACTTGTTCCTTTTTTTTTAATTAAATTTTTTTAGATTGAACGGATTAAAAATGACATATTTTAGACTGAAGCAATATTTGAATAGGATTTGAAATAGAAAATAGTTAAGTTTCATTTGAACGTTCAAATTGGTTTGACTACTAAGGCTTTCGAATGTAAACATTTCAATTTTCAAATACACTATTTCAGTTAAAAAAGTATATTAATTAATTTTCACTTACTGTTCATCAACTGTAAATTTCTAATTCAAAATCTAAATGATCTCATCCTAACTCTAAACTGTAAAGGTTTCATTCCAAATTTTCAAATTCAAACACTTAGATTTTAATTCTTTGTTTTCAAAATTCCATTTTAAAATTCTTGAAATTAAGAAAGTCCGCTTGAAAATAGAGACCTAGAATGGCAAAATTTTAAAGTAAAAGATTTGGAGAATTACGAATTTTAAACTGAATGATTTCATCATTCAAAAAGTTAACAATTGACATTAAAAATAACAAAAATTAAAAATCCAACTTATTTTAAATTGCGCTATTTATATCATGTAAAATGAAATGAAATTATTCTTTTATTATTATTATTATTATTATTATTAAATAGAAAAATTATGGCAGTCTTTTGAATAAAATTACAAAATGAATTGAGATATTTGCTTATTTGTGGTTAGATAACAGATGAAGAATCGGCAGGACGCCAGAGAAAAAAATGAGAGTTCTTTTGAAGCCAAATAACCCCGAGATGGCAATAATGTGGCGAGCTCCCAGATTATGGTATAAAAAGTAAGCAAGAAGACTCACTTTGGTGGCTCATTGGGATCCTTCTTCTTCCTCTTCTTCTGGGCTTTCGGCTTCTTCTGTGCCTTGGTTGCCCCATCAGCGGGTTCTGGAGATGGTCGCTTGATTCCCGCAATCTGTACAAGATAAAACGTCGATTAAGTGACGATTAAGTGATTCGGTTAACCATTTTCATGGTGCAATAATAAAGATGTAAGCACATAATCGCTGTCATTAGAGACACCTCTAAATAATCCTTCACTATCTACCCATTCCTTTCACTTTCATGAGGCATCTTTATTTTAGCATTGATTGTTCATTTTTCAAATATCAAATAAAGAATAGATGAGTTTTATGAATATTAAAATTTTTTTTTTTAATTAAAGAGAAGAAACAAAGAATAAATAAAGGGAAAATAGGGTAATTGTTTCACAAAAAAGAGAAAAATAGGGAAATAGGAGATTTAATAGTTTTTAAATAATTTCAAATGATTTAAAAAATTTTTTCTTGTATTAATTTTTGTTTAAATAGGATATATGTACTTAGGTTGCTAAAATTCGTATAAATTCCTTGGATATAAATTAAATTAAAATGTTTCATTTAATCTCCTTTTATTTTTCATTTCTAATATTAAAAATAAAAACTATTGAAAAATTCATAACCACAGTATTTTAAATATTAAGAGTTCTAAATTTAAAAAAACCAAAATCTCATGAAATTCTTTGGAATTTTTAGAAATAACATAAAATTCTCTGATAATTCGTTAAAAGTCCTTAGAATCTTTGATATTCACACAAATCCATTAAAATAAGTAGAAATAATTTTTAATTCATTGGATATAAATTAAATTGATATTATTCATTCAATTTATCTATAAAAAAAACAACATTGAAATTCTTTGGAATATTTCGAGTAAAAATACATAAAACAATAAAGTTTTCATAGAAAAAAACGTTTAAATAAAATTGATATTGAAATTTTTATATAATCGTGATTTCCATTAAAAGAAATGTCATTAAAATATGTAGACATCCTTTAAAATTCCATGAATATAAATTAAATTTTAAATATTCATTACCCTGAAAAAACAATTGAAATAAAATGCTCGTGCGTGTAATTTTTATTTTGTAATATTAAAAACATAAAATATAAAGAATCCATAATATAAATTGTTTAAATATTAATAGTTCTAAGCATGTTAAAAATGAGTTAAATAAATCAAGAAATGATTAATTCTAGTTAGTAAGACATATTTAAAAAAAATACTTTCGTAATTTTATTGTTTTAATGGATGCCAATATTTTTAACATATCTGGAGATCTGAACTATTTCCATAAATACTATTTGTAACATATTTTAAAGTTTTAAATAGTAATATTTTTTAAATATTTGATTCAAAAATTATTCATATTTGAAAAATCTATATGCACAATGAATTGATAATTCAGATTTTTTTAAATTTTAAACGCCTTGAAATGATCAAATATTACGAAATCAAAAATTGTTTAATTTCAAACACTATTAATTTTGAATTGTCCAAGCACTAAAAAACTATCAATTGAAAACTTGTGTAATGTACGGCAAACCTTTTAATTATAAACAAAAAAAATTGTAATAAAAAATACCATTATTTTGCTCTTATTTTGGTTGCAAAGAAAAGCTTGGGTTTCTTCATTCAAGAAAAAGTAGGAGGAAAAAGTTTGTTGAAATTTTTATAAATCCATATATTAATTTAATATTGTACGGAATGTACATTTGACGAAAGAATATGTAACAACTGCCAAAAACTGCGCATTGCTGAACTAAAAACTAGTTTTTGAAAAATTGTTAAAATTGTAGAACTTATTAAATTTGTGTTCCATCGAAATTAATAATCTACTTACAGAAAATTTCGGTTAGACTGATTAACCTGTTAAAAAAAAATTATTTTTAATATCTTTTGAACATTTTCAAAAAAGCTATGCTAAGTTCAGAAGAATTATTATTGAATTAAAAAAATCTAACTTTAAATTAGGACAGGCAGACCACCGTACATTATCACGTTTGACTGCAAAAAATTTAATTTGTATAGATTCGGTAAAAAAAATATTAGAGCTTAAGTTTTATTTAAATCCTAAATAGTTTAGTTTGATATTAATGAAATTTAAAAAACTTTAACTATACTAGATAATTCTGTAAGTTAAAAGGAACTTTTACTACTCGCGGTGGCATGTTCTAGTTTTGAATAGAATAATTTTTTAGGTGTAAAACGAACAATTGTATTTTCAATTATCGCATAGTTTAAGAGAAAAGGGGAAAAATTGGAATAGGGGAAATACTGCGAACTCGGAAAGAAAAGAAAATAACATTAAGTTGATTCAGATAATTAAGTGGAATTTAAGTAATATGATTTCCCAAGTAGCAAATTAAAACATTTGAATTAAATCTGGTCTAAAAATTTCCTTCGCCATAGGAATTTATTGCATAATTACGTCTTTCAATCCTATAATTCTTAGCCTAGAAACGACAACCGTAAACGTTCGATCCTCACATAAATCGATATAAATTCAATGCACGATTGAAAACTATCACACGTCCCGAAGACAGCTGTCTTTCCTCCATTAATAGATTTGTCCTTCGAGAAAATATAAATACAAATGACTACATTGTACGCAGTTGGAGCAATGTCAAGTTACAACTCCACTGAAGGATCATTAAGGGAATTAAAATGGAAAGAGCAGCCTTTCTCTTTTTGCCGATTGATAATATGGACCTCAGGAATAGAGAGATCTTTACTGTAAATTAAGTAAACACTCGCATCCCTGGTACTTTGCTTTTAAGATTTATCCCCAAGATAAGCAAGAATAATTGAATGAATCCTCAAAGCGTAAGAGAGGTTTCAGAAGGAATTTAGCTTTAATGAAAACGAAGCTTTTTTACAATGAATCTTTCACTGTCGCTAAGTAAACACAGTCTCTTCTATTTTCTGCCGTTTGTGTATCTTTCTGAGAAAACTCTTCCGTCGACAATGGGAGCTTTACCCTTGTTAAAACTTATAAAAGCAATCTCCTTTGCTCGCGGATATTCAGGATGCGAGCACTTTCGTCTGTCAAATGCGAGAACGAGATTTCAATGATTTCTAATAGTTTTCAAAAGGACTCGCTAAGAATGCTAGTCACGTGACTTGTTGATATTAGATGAGAGCATTTCTTCTTAGGAAGGGAGGGAAGGCACGCATTTTATAGGTCTTAAAATTGACTAATATTTCATTTTCCCAGACTATTTATTTTTAAAGGATAAAATTCCAATTTTTTAACCTAACAAATTTAATGTCAGTTCAAAAAAATTAATATAATTTAAAAATACATAATTAAGAAATAGGGAAAATTTAATTGAACTCAGTTTGACATAAGTGTAGAAAAATTGAAGGTAATTCGAAATAATTTGATGAAATGCCTAAGAATTCAGGGTGAGGTTAAGAGACTTCAAGATGAGCTAAACAAAAACTAAAAAAAATCCACTGAATTGAGTAGAATTACATGAATTAAGACGAATTCAAGTGATTAAAAAAATTCACGAGAATTGTAAAGAACTCAGAAGAATTTAGGATAAATTATTAAGAATTCACAGTGAATTCAGGAAAACTTGATTTATAAGACTGCAAAATAATTGAAGTTAAATTACAAAAAAAAAAAATGAAAAGCAATTTTAAAAAATAATTAATAAAATTTAATTGATTTTAATGAAATTTGAATGAATGAATAAATTAACAAATTCAAGGTTAATTACAAAAAATGCAAGTGCAATGACAATAATTAAAAAATATGAAAAATTGAATTAAATTTGGTTAGTTTGAAACGAGCTTCAAAAAGCTTAAAGGAATTCAAAATAATTTGATGAAATGCCCAAGAATTCCAGGAGAGTTTAAAATACATTAAGATAAATTAAACAGAAATTATAAAAAAAATCTTAAAAATCCATTGAATCCAGTAGAATTGACTAAAATCTGTTGAAATCTCTTGAAACTTTTAAAGGCTTTTAAAAATGTATTGGAATCTTTTAAAATACCTTAAACATTTAAAATCTGTTGAAATCCATTTTTTAAAACACTTAAAAATTTGCTAAAATAATTGAAATCCTTTGAAATCTCTTGAAATCCCTTAAAACTTTTTAGAGTTCTAGACAATACATTCGATTTTTGTTTAATATCTTGAATTCTTTCAAATAGTCTAGAATTACTTGAAATTATTGAAATATATTAAATATGTTCTAAGATATTTCTAATTTTTTGAAATCTTTCGCAATACTTTACAATTTTTCTAATCGATTGAAAATTCCTTGGAAAATTTAAAAATATCTTAAATTCTTAGAAATAAATTCATTAAAATATTATGAAATCTCATGAAATTATATGAAATCTAATTCCTTAAATTCATTAAATTCTTTGAAAATATTTAAAAATAACTTGGAGTCTTTTAAAACATCCTGAACGATTACAAGCCCTATAAAAATCGTTGTATATCGTCCAAAACTCTATACATTTTTTGCAAATTCTATGAAATTTTTTCCAAATCCCCTAAAATTATTCAAATTCTTGAAAATTCTTTGAAAATTTTCGAATTACTTGAAAATGCCTTAGAAGCTTTTATAAAATACTTCAAAACAATTCAATCTTTTGAAATCCCTTAAAGGCATGTGATACTTAGAAAATTGTCGATTTTACCAGTTTTAAGTTTCCCCGGCCTTTTTTCTAGAATAATACATATTTTGTATTTAAAATTTAGGAAATGATAGCGAACATGCTAACGGACGTCCCCACACACTTTTTTTGTGAGTTAATTAAAAAAAGTTTTAATTTAGCAAAATGTGATTAATTTGCATATAGCTTAGGAATTAGTATCGATTTTTTCAGTGTTAGATTCCCCTGGCTTTTTTCCTAGGATTAGAAAGTTATTTCGAGGTTATGTGTGTTAAAATTCACCCGAGCGTTACTTCCAAACTATACACAATATTTTTGGCCGAAGACTTTGGACTTTAGCATCTCCAAATTCAGTTTTTAAAAATTTTCATTTTTGTGGAAAAAAAGACGGGGAAACTGTAAGTATTACATGCCCTTAAACCTTTTTAAAGCTGTTTAAAGTTCCTTAAAATCATTTTTAAAAGCATAACCTAAAATATTTCCAATTTTTTTTAAATCCCTTCAAATTATTGAAATCTATTGAAAATTTCTTGGAATCTTTTAAACAACTGAAAAAAATTTCAAAAGAATTGAAGAACATTTAGAAACCGGTATAAAACTATTCATTGAACAAATTGACCAGAAAAATTCTATTCCTTTTCCCTGATGAGGAAATTCCAGACTTTTTCTTGTCTTAAAATTTAGAAAATTGAAATCTGAATATTTCCAGGGAACAGGGAAGTCGCAAAATAATTGATAGAGAAATTTTTATTACTGACCATTGCTGAATGAGGAGTGCTATCATCACTATCCTCGCTGGTTGTTGTATTGTTGTTTTCAGGAGCAGCAGTATTTTGTATTGCAGGTGGACTTCCGCCTGCAGGACTCCGGTACTGCATCTGTTGCTGCTGCTGCTGTTGTTGTTGCTGAAGTTGTTGCTGTTGCTGCTGCTGAGAATGCATATACTGCATGTGTTGCATCTGAGCCTTGTAAAATGTAAATAATAATTTTTTAAAAAATATTATCATTTAATTTTTTCAATTAAAATTCTTTAAAAAATTGAATTTAAAATATTGTTCCCGCTTATGTAGCACGATGAACACATATTGCAATAAGAAGAATACAATAGAATGTCCAAACACACATTAATCGTCAATCATTCATTATATTATAATATATATTTTATATTATGAAATACAATATTCATGATAAAACTGTTGAAAAATATACTTAGACGACACAATATGAATAATAATTTTCTGTCACATGTTTAAAAAGTCTTTTAGTTTAGATCGCGGTTTGCAGGTTTTCAAGGTAAACATTTTATTTTTATTTTGCAATTCGGCCAATTTTAAATGTATGTTTAATGAAAAGATAAAAAAGAACTACTGCGATGAACGAAAAAAGACGAGCCAGAATATATGGAGCAAAACCAGCCAGGTGAGGCAAAAACTTTGTTACCAAAGTGGGATAAAGAGGAATAGCTCTATGCAACCTGAACTAAATAAAAAAAAAGACAGAACAACGAACATTTCGTGAATTGACATTTTTTTCTTATTTAGAGTTCTTTTGTGTTTGCAATTTTCTAAAATTATACTCCAAATATTATCTTCTTAACTTTTAAAAGCAGGTCTCGTGAAAAAAGTATCTTTTAAAAGCAAACAAATGCACTTTAAAAGATTTTCATATTGATGATGGTCTCGTTTAAGCACGTTTAAGGCATAAAAGATTAATATTCATAAACAAAATTCAAAACAAAAAACTTCTTAATGATAAAACTTTGTTTCTGACCAAGCTTTATCTTATCGGTCATTACGAAATCTTTGAAAATTATACAATTTTATTCAACGATAGCTTACTTTTTCGGGAAAAGGATTTTTTTCGTTTTAAAAATGGTTTTTTTAATGATTACACCACCAACAAGTTTATTTGTAAACGCTGAAGAGTTCAGTTCATTAAAATCAAATCATCTTGTTAAATTTGAAAAGAAGCGAAAAGAAAAAACTTTAGTCGGAAACTAAATTTTTTAAAGAAACAATATGTTATGCTTTTGATTTTTGATATAAAAAATAATATTCTTCCTTTTAAATGTGACCTTTAAAAGATTCTAAATTAACAGAAAACCCGGCTACATAAGAAATTTAAAAGATAATATTATAAACGACAAGACAATTATTATTATTATTATTATTATTATATTGAAGCATATTTTTTAATTTCTATCAATAAGAAAATGAAATCGAACGTTAGATTGCCATTTATTGTTTGTTTAAAATTTTTATGTTTTTTCTTCTGACTGTTAATTAAAATTAGAATAATTTAGTCAGCATATTTATTTCGACTAAATTGGTAATAACAATTATTAAATAAATTCTTACAGCCTGCTGCTGCTGCTGTTGTTGTTGCTGTTGCTGCTGTTGCTGATGATTATGCTGTTGCTGCAATAACAACAATTGTTGTCCACTATGTTGTTGACCTGGCGAACTCATGGTTGAATATGAGCCTTGAGGACTGTTGTAAGCCGAGCTGCAAAAAACAACATAATAAAAATAATTAAAAAATTTTCCAGACTTGCTATTAACTCTTGGGAGTACTTAAAGGCTCAATAATGTACATGTATAAAATGAAGCTTTTAACACTTTTCAATAGATAAATTTTATATTAAATGTTGTTAAACTTCAAAAATTTAAACTTTTATAAATTGAACAGCTCAAAGATTCCTGGTTCAAAAATATAAATTTATTATATGCTATTGTGTACAATGTTCTGAAATGAAGAATGAATTAATAAATTATTGGTATATTTTCAAAATTATATCATTTTAATTAATTTTATGTTTAAAATATTAAAAATTAAACGATTAATTTTTTTAATCAAGCACTCTTTTAATTACAAGTTACATTAGTCTAATTTTAATTAGTTTTAAATAAAAATGGTTCAATTTTTATACTTATACAACAAAATTTAACACTCGCTTAAAATTTTAACGTTCAAAGTTCTATTTTCGCACTTTGAAATTTTAACGACTTAAGGTTCTTTATTTTCAAACAATTCAGTTTCAAATTAATTCAAATTAATTTTTGACAAAACATGTTATGGCACTGGATTATTAAAATCGGATTATACGGATAAATGATAGTAGAATTTAATTAATGGGGAGAAAACATGCTAAAAGCTTTGATTATCTAAGAAATTAGAGAAGGGTGCCAAGAATATTTAAATAGGATTTTAAATTAAGCAAAACCATTTACGTAATTATGAATCTAAAAATTATAACTTATTTTAAGATTTATAATAGTTTATTAATTTTATTATTATTTAATTTTTACGAATATTTTTCGTAAGCTTGGCTAATCCATCCGTTTTTCCAACGCCCGCATTTTTTTCGAACGACTAGACGCAACCAAACTGTTAATACGCTTGTAATTTTTAATTTTTTAAGTCGTCGAAAATGCATTATAAAATTTTTTAAGTTTAAAACAGGCACGCTTAAAAATAAAGACCGAAAGTGAAAACTTTTTTAAAGTAAAATATTTTAGAATTACTCATTGTAAAGTAAATGATTTCACAATTGAAAATGTTATTAGCATTTTCAATTCTAAAAATAGGTAAAATTCCCACTGATTTCCCGGTTTCCCGTACTAGCGGGTACCCTAAACTCTGATAGTAGATTCTCCACATAATATTCTTGACTTACTATCAATATATAACGAAAATTCAATTTTCGTCTTTTGTGATGATTGTATTATTACTGAACGGGTTTTTACTCAGCTTTCCAACTCGTTTTTGATAGAATGTGACACCAATTTCTGTTATCTATTCGCAAAATTCACAAATTCTTGGAGACTACGATAATTTTCGTGAAACGTGAAGGGGGTGGTGAGGAAGGAAGGGGGTGGCACATCCACTACCCGAATGCTATTTTAACACAAATTGGATAACTTTTGAGATATGGCCGCCGCTGCGTCAGCGTTGGAGGATTTACGGCCTACTCTACATCAACCTCATCCCTCCTTTTCACCCCCTTTTACCCCCCTTTCTATTCTCTACTCCGCCTCTCGCTCCACCATTCTCCCTTCGAAACACCCCAGACGACTTTCGCGTTCGCAAACGATCCAAAATCAAATTTACCTGCCAATAAATTTTCCCCGGGCTTTTCTCCCTTTTTTATTTTCATTCTTCCTTTTGACTGCATTCTATGTGGAAACCCGGAAAACTGCAGAATGCGATATTTGATTTGTCGAACTAATATTTGTGCTACACGTTTTAATTTTATTTATTGAATTGCTTTCATCTCTTGTCCGAAAACAGGCGAATGGACATAGGAAAAAAAATTAAATTTTTGATGATATTTAATTTAATAGAAATTTTTATTTCAATATACTAAAAAATTCGAGTAGTTTAATTTAAAAAATAGAAAATTTGCAGAAAGTAAATTTAAGATGATATAAAAGAGGAACTAAAATTTGTTAATTTTAAAATCAGGATGAAAGAATTAGGAATTTTAGGACTACAATCTAAAATAACTGTAGATATTTAGGAAATTTCTATATCAAGACTTTTAAACAATCGCGGGCTATTTCAAGGCTTCAGATTTTTTAAGTCTAGACATTTTAATTATTTAGCATCTAAGGAAATTAAATTTCAAAGGAATCAAAGTACTGAAGACTAAAAGTGTCTTATATCATTTCAAAATTATAAAAAAATTTTTTTACGATTTTTGTAAAATTTTTTGGTGATTTTTTATTTTGAAAACATTATTTTTTAAGAGAATATTTATAAAGATTTCAAACGATTTCAAAAGATTTCAAACATTGTCAAAAAAACTTTGTAAGAATTTTGAAAGGTTTCAAGAGGATACATTTTTTTATTAAGATTCCTAGGAAAATTAAATTAATTTTTTTATTTTGAATAATTTATGTTAAGAGGACATTTAAAAACATTTTAAAATACTTCAAAAATGGTTAGAAAGCAATCTCCAAGATTTAGGCAATTTTCTTTGAATTTTTGTAGCATTTTTTTAAATGTTAAGAAAAATGCTAATCATTTTATTAAGTAATTGGAGGTTTAGAATCAATTTCAAAAATAATTCGAACTTTGAAACGATTTGAAAAGATCAAGAATAAAATGTAAATGTTTGAATGTCAAAATTAAGTTTTCAAGCTTCTTGAGAATTTTGAAGTTTCATGATTATAATTAAAATTTCTTTGAAATTCCTGGGAAAGTTTTGAATTAATTTTTTAAATGAATTTTTTAAGAAAATTTAGAAAGATTTCAAAATATGTCTAAAAATGGGATGACTAAAAATGCCGAAAAAGAAAATATTCGAAATAAGAAATTCCGGAAATTATAAAATTGACGAAAATGAAAAATTCCCAAATTGTAAAATTCTCGACGGTTTATAATATCGATACATTTTTTAAATTTCGAGTCAAAAAAAAATATTGAACAATTTAAAAATTTTTAAGATTCGGAAATTTCCTTGTGTTGGTAATTTCAAAATGGCGGAGGTTTTATAATGTCGGAAAAATATGGAAGATTTTAATGCAATTCCTCTAGTTTTGAAGGATAATTCAGAATTTTTGAAAAACTTCGTGACAGTTTCTAAGATAATAAGGAATTTTTGAAGGCATTAAAAATATTCGAAAACTGAAAGATTTCCGAAAATGTATAAAATATTTTTTAATTTCTTGCAAACACCTAAATGTTCTGAATATCTTTTAAACTGACTTGAATAAACCTGAAATTTGGCAAAATCTTCTAAAATAACCAAATTTTTTTCAAAATTGTCTAAATTCTTTTTCGAAATATCTGAAATCTCAAAAATCTTTTCGAATTTTCTCAAAAGTCTTCGGAATATTATATTCATAGAACTTGAAAAACAAACTGACAATGATAAGACTTTCCTGAAACCTAATTTATGTTCGAATTTAGGCGTTCAAAAACTTTGAAAAATTGTTATTCGAAATTTTTATTTTGAATTGAAAATTATTTTCCCCGTCAAACGGTATAACTATACGCTTGAGATTTATGATGCTTTTTGATATAAATTATTAATCATAAAAGTTTTTCGCCGGAAAAAAGTTGAAAAAATCTCATTTAGTTGACTTCCGATTAGATTTAAACGCAGCCTTGATGGTGCGGCAGGGCGAAATTTAATGACGTCCCCGTGGCCAAACTAAAGAAACGTCTTTCAAAGCTTATTATCCGCACGATACCAACAGCCGCCTTGCGTGTTTCGACTAAATCGTACGCGTGTCTCGTTTTACTCCCTTTTTAACTCCTAATTGAAATCCCAATCTTTTTCAGCTAGCAAGAACTAAAAAGAAAATTATTAAGTGGTTGTCGCTTTGTAAATTTCAAGTCTCAACATGCCGCTTGTTATCACTAATTAGTAATTTTATGTCGCATTTTATACTTCACCTTATATTCCATAAGGATTCTTTTTATTACACCAGAGGAAAAAATTAATTTAAATTTTTTCCTTTTTCTCTGCCCTTGAAAAGTAGTTTTTAATTTAACAAGAGTCCTAAAATTTATTATACGTACTCGAGTATCATCTCTTCACTAATAGGATTCTATTTTTAATCATTTGTAATACATTATTTAGTTTTTTAAACATTAAAGATTTAACGATACTTTATGGACACTCAAAATTAAAAATCCTAAATTTGAATTAGTGAACATTTTATTAATTGAATTAGTAATTGAGTGATTGGAATAGCAATATTTCAACATTTTACTCAGATCAATTAGTAAAAGTATTGACTTTTCTTATCATAACTTAAAAAATTATTTTAAGACTGTTTTTATAAAAAAGAAATAATTGTCAATACTGGGTCGCGATGTCAGAATTCGATGATTTTTCTGTCAAATCACAAGTTTCATCAAATAACATTTTTTTTACAATCACTCAATGATAACACTTTACAATGCGTATCACTGTGTTTTACTTAAAAATAGAATGTGTAAATAAATTCTTATTTTTCCGTTTTGAAGAAAAAATTTGTAAACGTCTTATGTTAGTGGTGGTGACGTAGCCTATTTAAGTTTCACAGTTTTGCCTTTACATTGTTTGAGTAACACTGAAAATGTTACACAATCACGTTCACTTAATAAATTTTTCTGTCACGTTTCCCATTTCTGAGGCATTTTAATTAATATATACTGCCCTAAATATATTCATAAATTTTTACGAAGCAATTAGTAGTTTTCTACTATCCAATTAGTAAATATTTAAACTAATCTAATTACAGCGATCACAGCGTTATATTTATTGAATTTTAATTAATTTAATGAATTATAAAAAACATTTCTGTATTGATAAAAGGAATTTATTTGAATTACACTTTTTTTTTAGTTATTTGAAAATTTATTTTTTTATCCTCGCTTCCTACCGATTTTTGTAAATACAATTGTAAAGAATGCAAAGAATGTTTTCCTCTAAAAAGTAAGCCATCAATTTATAACAACCATTTTTTAAAAATTGGTAAGAAAGCAATAAGAAAATAAGAAAAAATGTAATTGCATAGAACATTGCTATAATAAACTGTATTTGTAAGTTTTAAAATTTGTTCACTCAGAACAATATTTCTTATTTGAAATATCCTCAGTAAAATATTGGACTTACAACAAAATAAAGAATTTTTAAGCAGAGATGAATTTTAAGCTAATATGATGAATCCTCAAGAAAAAAATATTTTTCTAACAAAGTATTTGAATTTTCAAACAGAAAAGATTGTTTAGTTAAGAAAAAACCAATATAGTTGGATTTTCTTGTTGGGGTCTATTAATTCAGTTCGTCCTTAAATGGAAAAAGGAGAAAGAAAGAAATACAGGAAAGAAAATAGGGTTTTTTATCATTTATAAACTAACAATTAATCTTTTAAATATGAATTAAAGTGCATTTTTAGTACTTTTAAAATATTTTGTCAGAAAATAGGAAATTCTGCTTAGAAAATTAATTTGAAGTTAATTTTAAATGAAAAAGTGAATTTTCCACTGAACATTTTTTGACTTTGGACAACAATTTAAAACCGTAAATATCCCATATTTAAAGAAAACATAGAGAAAAGGGTAATTTTTCGTGAACAGGAAAAAAACTGTCATCCCTGTAATAGTGTAATTAGTAATTTTTAACTAATCTTCATAATTTAGTGAAATTGCAGTAATTTAGATTCAGAGACTCTATTCGGGAAATTTAAAAGCACTAGCGGATTTATCGACAGTGATTTTATAGTAAAAAGATTCGATCATCTTTGAATTCTTATAAAATTTATGATCCACTCGTAAAGAGTTGAGAGGCGAAAAGCAGTAAATTTTAATTTAAGAGCGCACATGATCAGCGATTTTGTAATTTATAAGCATTGTGTTTCTGAGATCTGTCAGTGAAATTGAGAATCATATTCTAGAGCAGAAGATCCTATCTCGCTAAATTTCCTACCCATGGGGCGCACACATTAAAAGAGGGGCACGACTATAAATTTTTAGACCGGACTTCTGAAATCTTAATGGGCCGGGTGTATAGGATACGTTTTTATTAACATTTTTGTCATCCTATTTTGGCCCTTTCTCATCCAAAGTTAGGAGTACACCTGTTATAAAAAATTACGAATCTTTGGTTTTAAGCTTGCGTTTATAACGGTATGCAAGGCCTGCAGTTAGAATCGTATAGCATAATGGAAAAAGCCATTCTAAACCTGAAAGTAGGCTAGGGAAATTTTAATAGAGATATTATTGAAATTGCTGTAATCTCTTATTTAAACACTGTCTTGTTCAATCTAAGTGGAACTACATTGTAATCCTGAAAGATTAGCGTACAGTAATTTTAATTTCTTCTCTTTAAATTGCTAGTTGTGCCCAATCACTTCTAGGAAATGATCTATATTTTATGGACCTATTTCAATTTTATGCGATTTCTTAAGTTAAACATAGCAGCAAATTTAAATGTAAACGCTGATTTTACAGGCTGACCGCAAAGCTTTATTTTTAAAGTTCCATGACTTTTCGATGATTTTTTCCTCACCAAATTTTTCATTTTCTCTATCATTGGTATTGAAAGACTTAGAGTGCATTTTATAAGCGGAATAAAACAATTTAAAATTCTATTTATTTCAATAAAAAAAGATGACTTTTTAACCATAAAAAATGAACTTACAATCCAAAAAATATAATTTTCTAACTAAAAAGACATATTTTCAACAAAGTAGTTAAATTCTCAACCAAAAAGATGAATTCTTAACGGAAAATGTAGTAAATGATATTTCAACTGAAACAATATGTTTTTTAAAAAAAGTGGTAAAATTTTTAACCAAAGAATTGGATTTTCAACAAAATAATTACATTTTCAAAAAAATAGTTGAATTCTTAATCAAGTAGTTGAATTTTGAATCAAAGAGTTGACTTTAAAAAAAATAATGACATTTTTAGAAAAACAAAAAATAGTTTAACTTTAAACCAAACAGTTTAATTTTCAACCTACAAACTACAAATATAAATTCTCAACCACAAAGATAAAATTTGTATCCAATAAGAATTTTCTACCAAAAAAGTAGAACTATTCATAAAATACATTAACTTTTATCAAATAGATGAATTCTCAATTGAACATGATACATTTTCAAACAAAAATGTAAATATAAATTATGAGTACAAAAATCAATTTTCCAAAAACAAAAAAAAACTAATTTTCAACAAAATAGTCCAATATTTCAATCAAAGAAATGAATTTTTATCAAAAAAGTTCAACTTTTAACTAAAAAAGATAAATTGTCTAAAAAACAGTTGAATTTTTAACCTACAAATTTTAATATTCCACCAGAAAAGGCGAATTTTCAACCAAATAATTTAATCTTCAACCAAAGAGATAAATTTTTGACTAAAATAGTCAATTTAAAAAAAAGAAGTTTAACCCACATCTCGAATTTCCCAAATAAAACAAGAATTTTAAACCCATAAAGATTTTCCAGTCAACAAAGAAAAAAGTGTTGTCCAAATTGTTAAACTTTTAAGTCAAAAAACGAATGTTTTCTAAAACAGTTGAATTTTCAAACAGAAAATTTGAATTGTCAAAGAAAAAGTTCATTTTCAACCAAACAGTTGCATTTTAAAACAAAGAAAAAACTAATTTTCAACTAAAATTATGAATCTTCAACAACAACAACAAAAGAATTGTTTTTAACAACGCGTTACAGACCTTTAACCAAGTAATGGAATTTACAACCAAAAAAGATGAATTTTCAACCGACTTCTATAAACAAAATATAATAGTAAACATTTTACAAAAAAAAATTTCAATTAAAAATAAAAAGCAGTTCAATTCAACCAAAAAATACGAATTTATAAACAAAATATTTGAATCCTCGACCAAACAAGATTAATTTTTAACCAAATAATTGCATTTTTTACAAGAAAAAGAGATGAGTTTGCAATAAAAAAGTAAATTTTCTACCAAAATAGTTTAAATTTCAACTCATAAAGAGGAATTTTCAACGAAATAATAAAATGGTTAACTAATTATTTTCAAAATTCCCTAACCATTCCCTGACCATTAAACTCCCTAAAAGTTTCGTAAATTCATCTACTTTGAAGCGAAAACCTTTAAAATACTGATTGTTTTAAAGCTTCCAGGAATCCTCCAACTTTTAGTGTTTAATTTGTTCAGTCCAACCTTACTCATTTCTCGAAGCAACACGCCTCGAGCCTGATCAGAATTCTGCCAGTTTAACCGGTTTTTAAAATTGTGAAGGTATCATTTTTTACATCGAATACATACACGCTCGTAGTTAATTTAACTGTCAGTTAAACTGCCAAGAGGATTCACACATTTATACATCTTTGATGGGTTTATTACAGTCACTGATGTGTAATTAAACTACAATAAACAATTTCTCAAAAGCTAATATACACAATATTTTGAATACGAGAATTCGCAACAACAAAAATAACAAATTTTACAGCAATAAATATTTTAAGTACGTCACAATTACTCATAATGCACTAGAAGGTGAGTCACGCTCAAATATGACTCACTATTAACGGTAGTTTACGAGAGTCGACATAAAATTTAATTAAGCTCATTTCAGGAAGCGTGGTAAAGTATAAAATATATGTAGTTTAATGATTTCATAAAAAAGTTTCTTAAGTCGAAAGTAGTTTTGATGGACGAAATTTTATAAACAACTTTATAAAATTTAATTTTTCCCTTTCCAGTACCTATTGGAATTAAAAAAAAAGTTGGATAGGTGATTTTTTTCTTCGAAAATAGTTGAAGAATAGATTACCGTAAATTCTCGAATAATAAAATATCCGAAATTAAATAATCAGAAAAATTTAGTTAGAGTGTCCATAAATTTATTTTTCGGCATTTTTCAGTTTTTCCGTACAAATATATTAGAAATTGTACAATTTTGAACAATTTAAATTTCAAACGAGGAAGTTTTTAATGCAAAACATTTTTAATTATTTCATTGTAAAAAATGTTTGGACTTGCAGGCTTCATATATAAAATTCTGCCCTGCAATTCGATAACATTTTATTACCATGCTACTGTAATTTAAAATTGTACAATTTATAATGTATGAAAGCAAAGTTATGAAATTTTTATATTATTATAAATT
>NC_046662.1:73067203-73069348 GCF_010883055.1 Belonocnema kinseyi | reverse complement strand
TTATATATTATTATAAAAATTTTATTCAACATTTTGCTTTACATTTTTTGAAATCTTTTGAAGTTTTTTTTCAAAATTTAGAAATATCTTTTAAAAGGGTTTGATTTTTTCCTGGAAAATCCTGATAACATGAAAAAATGGCCTCAAATCATTTAACTGAATGGGCTAAAAATGAAATATTTTTGACTAAGGCAATATCTTACCTTATCGGACTAAAAAAAATTAATTTTTAAAGTTATATTTAGTTTTGAATTTAGAATCGTCTTGTAAAATCAATTATTGTTAAATTTTAATGATTAAATTACAGTTCATTAAAAAAAATTAATTACATAATATTTACATTTGATCAACTAAAAACGTTTTTTATTTAAAATGTTCAATTACAAACTTTTTAATTTTTAATCAAAATGCATATTAAAATTCTTTAAATTAAAAATGTGCGCTTTAAAATGTAGATATACAATAGAAAATATTAAATAATTTCTCGAGAAAGAAAAAAGATAACAAGATTATTTTTTTGGCGATATTTTTGATTGCTATCATCATTTTATATAAAACTTACGATATTTGAAGTAATTGGACAGATTTTTCGTCTAAAAATGTGTAAAATTCTCTGTCAAAACATAAATTCACTTTCATTTCTCAGTTTTTCTGCCCAGTGGCCACAATGAATATGGTATAAAGTTTTACTTTTTTAACTGAAAAGAGATAAAAAGCTGACAAATGTTCAAAATAGGTGAAATAGTTGAAACTCCGTGATGATTTCTTTTATAAAAATTCACTCTTGCTCTGTAATACTATGGGAAAAAATGTTTCCTGAGGTGAGTTCATTCCAGAATAAAGTACGTGTACTATATTGTAATAAATTTAGTACCAATTATTTCAGAAAGAGTTTTTGTCGCGTTTATACTCAATTTGCGTTAATGGGAAGCAATTTAAGGCTTTTAAGACAATTTAGAATTTCTAGAGAGCAGCTTGGTTCTGACATAATAAAAAGCAAGTCCTTACTTAACGCTAATTGGTTGCATAGAGTGTTCCTGCTGCAGGTAAAGCGGCTGTTGATATCCGCCTGGATCCAAACTCAATCCATCTGGCGATTGTTGCATTCCACCACTAGACATCATCTGAAAATAATTTAAAATATTGTATTTCATTTCTATGCAAATTTCAATTTCGAGTTTTTTTCCAAGTTCAAAATATTTGTTCCTAAGATAATGAATTTCGAGCACTGATGCGCTTGGACGATTCAAATTCTAATGGAGTATTTTGAAATTCGAACTTATTGTTGTGAAATCAGGAGGCATTTTAATTTTTCATGATCCAAACTTAAAACTTAGAAAAATATTGTTCAACAGTTCAGATTTTTAAGCACTGAAATCTGGAAAGTTTCCTAGAGCCAATTTGTACTAGAATAGGGAAACAATAGGGGAATAATCTAAAAAAATTAACAAAAAGATAACATATTGAATTAAATTTGAAACGGTTTAAATTTCGTAAGATTTTAAGCCAAAATATATTGGACCATACATTTCTCTGGCTCTGGAAATTACTTATTTTTTCTTTGAAAAAATTGTTTTATCAGATTAAATTGGTTCCGACTCCAACTTCCTAAGACCTAAGAACCCACAGAAAATGTTTTAGAAAACGTTGAATGGTCTACGAATCCATGAATTTTCAACCAAAAGTTGCATTTTTAACGAAAGATGATCAATTGTCAATCAAAAATATAATAGTTAAACATTGAGTTGATAAAAGAAATTAAAAAAAAACGAAATTTAAAAAAAAATATAAAAATTTTCAGCCAACGGATAAATTTTCAAATAAAATGATGAACCTTTAACAAAAAAATCTGCGCGGCTCGCTTCGCTCGCAAGTTTGAGCGCGCCTGGGGCGCACGACGGTTGAATCTCGCGCTTCGAGCTCAATAATAGGTTAACTCGCGCTTCGCGCTCGAACATAATTACACCTCGCGCTCGGATATTTATTCTTTGCATTTGGAATGCATGAAAAAAACTTTATCAAAAAGATCTCTTTTAGATGGCAGTACCAGGTGTATACATATGAAACCGGTATTTTTTCAAGAAAATAACACATTTATTTCAAGAGAATGATAACAAATATTTTATTCAAAGTATGCGCCCTCGC
>NC_046662.1:73059572-73067103 GCF_010883055.1 Belonocnema kinseyi | reverse complement strand
GCCAATTAGCACAAATGGTAAGTTCCGACAGTGCCTACAAGTGTGCCTACTGGCCGCTAAATGGCAATACCGGTTTCATATGTATACACCTGGTATTTATATGCGTCTTCATATTCTGAATTGTCTACTTAATTAAGTATAGTAAAAGATTAAGTTTCTCAAAGTTCTGTAGGCTTTGAGGTACACAATATCATCGTGACATTCGCGCTGCGCGCTCGATTTCCGACAGACATTTGTAAACAGGTTTTGTTGGATTTTTTTCTCGTAACTTTCGTCGTTTTTCCACACATTTTTTTTATCTTACTTTTTTCAAAGTTATTTTTCACGAATAAAACAAAAAGTACGGGTCCTATCAAGAAGTGATTCTTAACGAAATTGTAGATCTTTTTTGGGATAACCATTTTTTTAATTCATCTTTTTTTTGTATCCTACATAGTTTCTCCACAAAATGGAATTTTTTTATTTTCCATTATTTTTCGTGCAATCAAAATATGAATTTTCGATTTTTGAAGAAAATCCAAAAATTGGTTATGATAATCTTGTAGGGATTTCGAAAATAAATGTTTTTCTTTTGTTGACTTTTTTTCATATCGTGCGTTTTTCGGTTTTAAATTTTGATTTTCGGTTGATTAAAAAAATTTTGAAAACGCTATAACTCTGAGAATTTTCTTTTGATCGAAAAAAGTCATTAGGATAAATTGTTTGTTCTTTTCAATACTATAAATATCCGTACATAGAATTTTCAAATTCAGAAAAAAGTGGTCTCAAAAATTTTCAAAATGTGCTAACTTTTTGAATTTTTATCAAAAATGGCTCGTTAACGAACTCGCCCTTTCTTTTAGGGCCTAGAAAAAGTGTGCTAAAGATGGATTTGATTTGTTCATTTTTTCGAGAGTTATCGTGTTTACGTACGGACGGATGGCCGGACGGACAGACAGACAAACGCCATCGTGAAACCCTGATTTTCGTATTCAGGGGGTCTCGAAACGAGGAGATCCGTTGAAAAAGTGTGATGTCAAATTTCCGACAATTCTAATACTTTCTCAATCATAAATGATGAGAATGTAAAAAATTAATTGTTAACAAAGTAGTTCAACTCTCAACCAAGAAGTTCAATTTTTAACCAAAAATTATGTATCCTCAACGAAAAATATAATGTGCAGAATTCCTGATAATCAAACTAAGAATCTAACGAAAAAAAGTTTTTTTTTTCTTCCAATATCGGTAAATTTTCTTCAAAAATAGTTTCATTTTTAATCAATAGAAAAGAATTTCCTACAAAACAGTTGAATTTTCAACACGAAATTAGGAGTTGAATTTTATACCAACATAGTTTTATTAGCAATCAAATAGTTATACTTTTAACTATATAGTTAAATTGTCGAACAAATAGTTCAATTTTTAACGAATTTTCAAAATAGTTCATTTATACCATATAGTCAAATTTTGTCAGGTAAAAAGGGAGGAATTTAAAAACGGGAAATAGGGGAAAGGTTGTCAAGGCTACAACCAGGATTTTATTTTTAATTTCTCCAATATTTTTTCTGGCAATATAATTTGCATAAAGGAAACGGAACTGCATCGCTTCCTTTTTCAGAAGCTTTCCCGACAAAGGGTCATAAAATGGAAGGAACAATACGTTTATTGTATTCTATAATATAATAATTTTTCTCGTAGTAATGTTGCTAATCTTGAGATGACGGGACAATCGAAATGGCAGCGGTACATTCTATATTTTGTACCTCCTTGAACTCGCAAAGCTACTAAAAATAAGTCATGGAGTATGAATAATGCCTCAACGCGGAAGTTGTTAAACGGCCGATAGATCATTCTGACGTGTCCATGTTTGTGAACGCCATTTAAATACTCTGTGAAATCGGTAGATGAGAAGTTTAGACGTCGTGCGACTCAAATGTCCTGAGATTTTCTCATCTCGAATGCATCTCTTAAGTTTTGACACTCATCTTCCACAATTTCCACAAAATCTATCATTATGTATAGAAGGATAAGAGGAAGATATTTTTAACGATTATAAATGAAACAAAACGGCTATACGTCAGGAGTTTTTCAGGGGAATGGCTGCTTTTATCTGTAAGTTCTCTTTTAGTCTCGTCACGAGATTCAAGGCAAGATTCAAGACCCGAGACGAGATCCAAAACTTTAGAATAGATTCAAATCTCGAGACAGATACAAGCTTCGAGACGAGATTCAAGACTCGATACATTTAACATTCAAGAAAAGTTTAAAGCCAAAATTCTAGATGACATTCAAGACAAGATTCGAGACTCAAATCAAGATTCGAGGCAAAATTCGAGACGAAATTCAAGACTCAGCACGGGTTTTGTGACAACATTCGAGATGAGATTCTTTACAGAAATTTCTCGTCCTAAACTAAAAATAATAACTGTTACTGACATTCCGTGCCGAAAACTAAAAAATTATAATTTTTCACAGAAATTCCCTGTCCCAAGCTAAAAATTATATTTCAATTTTTTTCTTTAAAATTCCGAGAATAAGCATGTTTGACTCCAAAATTGAATATTCTTATTTTTTACAAGAAAATATGCACAGGTATTTTTTTTCTTTTACTTTTTTTCAAACAAATTTGCAATTACAGTAAAACCCTTCAATAGCACTTCTGAGAATTGACGCCACGCCGCAAGTAGGTGCAACAGGAGCTGCGCGGGGTGCGCGGTTGTCACGCAGGCGCGAACAAACAAAAGCGGAGCGGGCTATAATTAGTTAGTTCGCACCCACCGCCAGCCCTAAAATCGGGGCTATAGAAGAGTTTCACTGTATATGTAAGAAGCGATCGTCAGAATTTCAGTAAACGAACTTTACAGTAATTTCGTTTTTATTCTTTTAATTGAATGAAGACCGTAAGACCTACACAAAATTCTTACTCATATTTACATTGACGTTTGAAGAAAGAATTGATTTGATTCTTATCAAATCTACTTATTAATGAGCATGTAATCCTAAAACTGTGCAATTTTAAATCGATGACGTACGATCGATCTTGTATAGTTTTACGGGATAAAAAAATTAATGATCTCTTAATTAAAAAAAAATTCAGGGCTATTTCCGCATTTTCTCGGTTCAGTAGTCTTCTAGATTTTAAGATTAATTTTTTGTAATTGTTTTTAGGATAATGCTTTTAAGTGAATTTTAAGGTGGAAAAAAATTAAGAAAATAAATAAAAGAATAAACTTTAATCGAATCATGAGTCTCCGGATTTGCATAAATTGCTCTGTAATCAGTCTAATTTCGAGACAGTGATTTAAGAAATAATTTAATGTGGGAAGTGACTTTCGTTGCAGCCCGTCAAATTATACTGTTTTTCAGATAGTCTGAATATTCATTATTCATGAAGCATTAATTCGCAGGCAAAATAATACCGGAATAGTCATTAAGTTTCATAATAAATCGAATACCACGTTGAATAGATCTGGAACTTTCCGTAATTATCGCATTCTACAAACAATTAAAAACTATAAATAGTCACTTCCACCTGGCTATTTATCTACACAATTCTTTTCAAGAATATTCCTTATTTATTCTTGGACAGTGGATACTAATTAATATCTTGGATAGTTCTTCCAGGACCCTTACTCATATAAAGTAAATTTAACACCTTAGTGTAATAAATTATTCTATTGGGTGTAATAAAGTTTATTTAGGAAGATTACAAATGTGAGACAGTAGGTTTTTTATGGGCGACAATTTATATTTTGATTAACGGGAAATTTCGAAAGGAATATTGCACTTTCTACTGATGAAAACACCAGAAAAAAATTCAAGATCAAAGATTAAAAACTGGATTTTAATTTAATTTAATTCTTTTTGGTTGAAACGTCTACTATCATACTTTTCGTTGAGAATATGCCATGATTAATAATGATGTCATCCTTTTTGGTTTGAAACTTTAATATTTGTTTTAAAATGAATTTTTGTTGGACATTCAACTGTTTTGCTGACAATTGAACAATTTAGTTGAATTTTTTTCTTTCTTGAGTGAAAAATCCTTGTTGACTAAAAAATTAACTATATTGTTGGAAATTCGCGTTTTTATCTCAAACATTCAACAATTTCGTTGACAATTTTTTTTCTTAACTGAAAAATCGTTTTTGCTTGAAAAATATACTATTTTGTTGAAAATTCGTCTTTTTTAGCATGAATAAAACTATTCTTGACTTGAAATTAAAATACATTTCATTTGAAATAGCAACTACTACATTTTTTGCTCAGGATCCATCTTTCACGATTAAAAACTTAATTTAACTTAAAAGCTTATGTTTTTCGTTAAAACTATTTAATCTTTTTTTGTTAAAACATCAAATTTTTCGTGGAGAATTCATCCTTTTGTTTCAGAATTCAACTTTAAACACTAAAAATTTAATTTAATATAGTATAAAAATTAATTTTATTTAAAAGAATTTATTCCTCTATTTTCTTAAAGAAACCTCTTTATTTTCTCCAAATCTTCAAAATTAGGAAATAAATAAAGAATCTGGGTCAAAGCATCTTGTTCTTTTTTCACTCGAAATGAATCGACACCTTTGTAAGGGGGGGGGGGGATTCTCGATTTCAGATTTTTAGGGGATTTTTCAAATTTAAGGAGGGAAAATGGAAAAAGGTAAAAAAAAAGGGATTAAGTAAAAAAGAGGACGGACCTGTGATTTAAATTTGGATCCTCTTCAATTTAGGATTTTTATAATTTCGAGAGTTTAAAAGTAACGCCTTGAATTGTTTAAAAAATAAATTTGAAATTCAATAATTTTAAATAGGGGAGAAGGGTTTGAGTGCAAATATACCTGTGATTGATAAGCGTGCATTGGATCGTGCTGTTGATGATGTTGCTGCTGTTGTTGTTGGTGCTGCTGATGCGCGTGCGAGTGGATCGAAGGGATGTCAAAATCCTCATCGCCGAAACTGGGCGTGTGAAAAGTCTGCAATGTGAAAACAAAAAATTGCTCTTAAGACAAACGTGCGTGCAAACATCGAGAAACAATATTTACTAACTAACAAAGAATACAACAATAAACATTCAGATTTTATTTTACAAACAAATTGCGAATTTTAACGTAACTTAAATATTAACATTTTTAATTTAAATATTAGAAATAGATTCTATGGATATACATGTCCCATAAGAGTGCAATTCAAAATATTATTGAGTAAGCACTTCAACGTAGGAACAGCATCATTAAAATCGGCTTAATAAAATTGACGTAATAAAACTAATTAAAGTCCAAACGCAAAATAGAGCTCAATATTGGAAAACTTGAATTAAAATTACAAGTTCAGAATCAAAAACTCATTTAAATTTCAAACTATTTTATTCCACAAATTGAAATTTAATTACACTTTGTAATTAACTTTCCATTTCAAGAATTTCCATAAAATCGGGAGGCAGGTCAAATAAATCAGTCTGTTTATTTATAAAATTTTAAATTACATTCGTGATATCAAAATCTCTATATATAACACGATAAGGCTTATTTTTACTTGGGAAAAAATAAAAAAATTTAAACTTAAAAAAACGTATTAATATGATACCAATTTCTGATATTTTTCGAAGTTCTAGAAACTTTGCGTAAGGAGGAAAGAGGGGAATTGGGGTGGCCTGTAACGAAGATAGGGAAATAAATTCTTTTCAATAAAATAGAGTCAAAATATATCGCAATCTCGACAAAATTGATGCATTTTTAAACAAAACAGATAAATTTTGAACAGAAAGGCGAATTAAAAAAAAAGAGTTGATTTTTAAAGTTAAAAAATTGAATAGTTGACTTTTAATTAAATAACTAAATTTGTGACCAAATAGTTGAATTTTCAATTAAATGGTCGAATTTCCAAACAAAAAAAATTCAACTTGAACACAAAAAGTTGCATTTTTAACCAAATAGTTGAATTTCCAAGCCAAAAATATGTATTTTTAAAGAACAGCTAAATTATCAATCTAAAAAGGTATCTTTTTAACCAGATATATAATTTAAAAAAAAAAAAAAGAGAACTTCTATCCAAATATAGTTCAGTGTTCCAAAAAATTAATTTTCAAGCAAAAAGTTGCATTTATAACCAAACAGTTTTAGTTTTAATAAAAAGAGAAGAGTTTTCAGTAAAATAGTTTATTTTTAACCAAACAATTTGAATTTTTAATTGAATAATTTATTTTGTAACCAAATAGTTGAATTTTCAACCGAAAAAGATTACAATTCTAGCACAAACCTTTGCATTTGCAACCAAATAGTTGAATTTTTAAGCCAAAACATTATTTTTTGAAGAGCAGTTAAATTATTAAACTGAAAAAAGTAGATTTACAATAAGGAGTAACATTTTCAACCAAAAAAGATAAATTTTCTACCCAAATATATCCCTTTTGTATCATAAAATAATAGTTTTCTATCGACAGAAACGAATTATCTACAAAAATGGTTAAATTTTCAACCAAAAAGGATGATATTTACACAAAATACTTGAACTTTTATCCAAACAGAATTAAAACCAATACTACTTGGTTTTTCTTATTGGGTTATAAAAAAAAAAAATTCTCAGCCAGTTCCCTATTTCCTGGTTCTGAGCATGATTTGTAAAAAAATTTTTTAATCAACTACAATTAAGAACACTCATGAATTGAAGATATAATCTCATAACGTGAGATCAGCCTTGAAAAAACTTTTTATATTTACTGCCTGATTAGCTTCGTCAGTGAGAAGCAGAAAGAATGCATTTAAATTAAAGTCTATGTTGTGGATTTTAAAATAAGAGTTGATATATAATATTTTTCTCACAAACAGCTTAAAATAGCGTGACTTTTTTTCAACAATCTTCTGTCCACACGAAATGAGATATCGAGTTGAAAGTTAGGTAAATTAAAGAAAAGGCATTAATTAAGTTTTTCTGGTCCAAAATCTTCATAATTACGATACAATTTTTTTCAACAAATAATTATCTTAAATTATAAGCACTTAGGACCAGATACACCTACTTTAGTCCCTTTTCTTTAATTTCCAAACTTTCAATTAGACATCTCATTGCGTGTGGATAGAAATTTGGCGAAAATAAATTTCGGTAATATAAATAACCCCGTAAGTATGACATGGCCTTAAGTCCTTATTTATGCCCAATATCCAATACCTAATACTCTCAACTACCAGTAAGCTAAGAATGTAATCAAATGGTATCAGGATAATAAAAAAGTATAAAAAGAACCCAAGGAGATTGGCGGGGGTTATAGGTGTGTAAAGGGGGTTGAAAGTTGGAATTAAAGAATCTACCCTAGACGTTTATATATATAACTAGGAAAGGATGATAGATAGCGTTATATCGTCCAAAATCCTTTTAGCAATTTATTCCCGCTCTCGTAAAAGGGGAGCAAAAGAAAATAAATTTACCATGGCCTCGGCAGGGTGGTTTGGGGTTGTAGGAAGTGGGGGAGTGGCGTAGGAGTAGGGTACAGAGAGAGAATAAAAGTTTTTAAATTGGATTTAATAGCGTCAGGAATTTTCCTTTGAAGGAACCCGGATGC
>NC_046662.1:73057664-73059562 GCF_010883055.1 Belonocnema kinseyi | reverse complement strand
TCCCCCAACAGCCCTTTAAACCCCCCAATAAACCACTACCACTTCCCCAAACCAATTTTACCCCAAACCCAGTCACTATTCTCTGCCAATTTATTTTACGGGATGTCTCGTAAGACCGCGAGTGCAGCTAATGTTGCTTTTAAGTATACGGTAGATAGTATAATGTTGGAAATGACACGATATGCTGGAAAAAGCAATTAGCCGAGTGTAATGGCTATGGTTATGTGAATGTAATTTCGAGGTATTAAACTTCGAGGCCGAGTCAAGATCATTCATAAGTGTGCGAATTTGTGCTGAATTTTATTAATTTTGTTAATTTTGTTCTTTTAACAATTAACATATAAGTAATGAATGATGAAGAGTATCGAAAGATTTTGGATACAGATGTGCCACATGGAGGGTTTTATCTGGTGAATTTGTGAAGTTCTTCGCCTGCGGTGCTTGCTAGAGAGATTGATCAGCGACCTGGATCGTAGCGGTGTTTCGGAACGATCGTATTGTTTAAATAAACAACACGGGAATTCTAGATTATTCTACAAATGTGACCCCCCTCCCCGTCCTCCAATTAACGCGTCGTACACTTTCTATGAATTCCTCCTTTATCCGCGACAGTATAACGAGGCAAGAACCGAATGAGTTACGTTAACCCAGGAAGGGATATGGCTTAATGGTATAATTTTTTTTTAATGAGGAAATAATCAAGGTGTGTACAAGGCCTGTTATTTTTCCAACTTTTGTTTCTCATTCAATTTTAATACTCCGGAAAAATTTCCACAGATTCTAACTTTTCACTTGCAAACTCTTTTTTCGATTGGACAATATCGTTTGTTCGTTCTTTGAATTTAAAAATTTTAATGTTCGAAAACGTGCAACCGGAAATTTCTTCAGCTTGCATCAAAGAAACATGTTATTATTTTGCTGTTAGGTAACAATAAGAAATTTTCGTGGTATATTTTACTTAATTAATTAATTTTTATTTATTTTAAACTTCTAATTCTATATTAGTATTTACTAGTAATAACAGCGCGAATAAAAAACTTTCCACAATTTTTGAACCAATAGGAACCATTTTTTGTATTTTCAAAAAAAAAAAAAAACGATAGGAAGATATTGTCTGAATATGTGCTCGTTATGAAAATTCAATCAGAGGAAAAGTTGGAAAATTAAATGGCATCTTTTGCACCCGGCAGATCATTTTTTATTCCCAGTTAATTTTTTCCGGTCAATTGAAAATAGTTTGAACGATTTGAATAATTCCACACGATTTTAAAAGATTTCCAGAAATTTCTAAACATTTTAAAATATTTAAAAGCTTTCTGATTTGGAACAAGGAATTTTGGAACACAATTATAATTCAAATTGTGAATTTGAACAGGGTTTTTAAAATTCAATTCAACTAAATCAAATTATTTTCGAAAATTACAGTTTTATGACAAAATGCTCTGTTCCAAGTTAAATAATAATAATAATAATAATTATTATTATTATTACACCATTAAGCCATTTCCCTTTCGGGGTAGGCGTGACTCACTCGGCAGGGGAAAGGAGTAGTGTGTGGAAGGGATAGAGATTTTTCAGATTGATCCAGAATTCTCGTGCTATTTAAGTAAATAATACGTTCGTTCCGCAACACTGCTCCGACTCAGGTTGCTGATCAATCTCTAGCAATCAACCCAAGCGAAGAACCTCACGAAGTCGTTTTATAAGGTTCCCCAGTTGGGTCCATTAATAGCCAAGGTCTTTGTTTCAGGCGTCGTTCACTCTACTGACAATCTTTTGATTAACTCTTAGCCGCTATACTTTCCTGTCCTGGCATACTTCTCTAGCTTCTTTTATGTTCATGCATTTTTTCATGCAGGCTCTCGTGTTTCTGTGACTTCTTATGTCTCTTCTAAGTA
>NC_046662.1:73033650-73057564 GCF_010883055.1 Belonocnema kinseyi | reverse complement strand
ATTCCTTTAGAATTATCTCGTTACTTACTTTGTCCATTAGGGATTTCCCGCTTATTATGCGCATGAATCTCATGTCAATTGCGTTAATTTTACTCTTATCTTAGTTACGGAAATTTCCTATTTTAAGTAACAATTTAATTTACTTTCAAAAATTCCCTGTTCCAATTCAGGATAACATTTTATTTTCAACATTTTCTATAATAATTTAAAAATGTAGTAACTACCCTTTTATAAAGTGTACGAAAGGCAAGTTTTAAATTCTGGAAAATGTTCATTTTTGAAGAAAATAATATTTTTTTTTTTTAATTCTGATTTCGAACAAGGAAGTATCAAAAGGATCGTTTTCCGAATTCCCTTTGAATAAAGCAGAATTAAAATTGTTTTCTCAAACTTTTTGTTGCATGTCGAAAATTAGTTATTCCAAGATAAAATTATAATTCTTTATTAAATTCTGTATTTTAAAGTCAAAAATCTAACACTGATTAAAATTAGAATAAATATTAACACTGACTACTGCGATCTAATTTGGAAGCTTTCAATTATTCAAATAATGACTGAGATTTATATATCTTTTGACCTCTTTTTTCCACAATATTTATTTTCAATTTTATTAAAGTTCTATGGGCAAAAATAACTGCAACTGGGAAATTTATTTCACTGAATGAAAAATTGAAAAGAAAATGTATATCTCTGAAATCTGGAGGAATCAGAAAATATAAAAGAAGGAAATTTCCATATGTAATATTTGTAGAAGAATATACATGTATACTATAAGCTTTCTTCGAGAGCTGCAATTCTTAAGAAACTTCTGCTGCATTAGTTACATTTGTTCCACTCCATTCCATCACTGAAAGTTCCAGCAGGGTGGGTATTATAAACGGTAGAATAACTCGCAATTTCAGGGTGACAGGAAGTCGCTGCGACGCCATTTTGAATTCGTGAGACTAATGCTAACTCAACTCCAAATTAAACTACATTCTTATCAAACTTTCAACTCGTTAGAGGCATTCAATAGAACAGAACCACCCAATCAGAAAATAATTCAATTTAGATGTATCTTATAGATTAATCTTAATCTAATCAATTAGTTCCTGATAGAAAGCTCTCCCTTCAATTTTAATTCAATCTGGTTTTAATTAAAATTCCTAATTCTTTTTCCATTCATTTTTATTTAAATGCTGCTTATAATGCATTCTTCTTAAAAGGAAGACTTAACCAAAAACATGAATTTACAAAAAAGGAATAATATTTTAGAAAAGACAAGCTTTCAAGAATAATTATAAATGTTAAGCCACATAAATGAATTTTCAACTCAAAAAGATAAATTTTTAACAAAAAATGAATTAATCTAATTTTCAGTAAAAAAAGAATTTTCAAACAAAAAAGAAACGAAGTTTCAACAAAATATTTTTTTAGTTCAACCAAAGCAATGCATTTTCAACTCAACAATTTTTTATAAAAAAAAAACGAATTTTCAACAAAATACTTATTTTTAACCGAAAGCAGTGCATTTACAATTTCAGTTGAAAAAATTAATTTTCAACAGAAAAAAACAACAGTTTTTTAAACATAATAGTTCAATTTTCAACTAAAAAAGAGAAATTTTCAAGAACAAAACAAAAATTTTCAACAAAATCGATCAATTTTCAAACATTTTCAAACCAGAAGTATAATATTCTATAAAAAAAAAACGACTTTTCAAAAAAATATATCAATTTTCAACTAAAACAGACGAATTTTCAGTCAAAGAAATGATTTCACAATCAAGGAAATGAATTTTTAACCAACAAGAATAATTTTCAACCATAGAGAAGAATCTTCAATGAATAAAATAAATACTTAACAAAGTAATTCAACTTTTAACCAAGCAGTTGAATTTTTAACCAAAAAATTTGCATTTTTAATCAAAAACAGTTGAATTCAACAAACAAATTGACATTTTTCTGCAACTTTGAATAGACATTTTAGTGCTACCTAGCGGCAAGCAAACTCTTCTATTTTCTGTTGATAAGCAGACAACATTTTTGGTAAAAATTGTGTTTAAAAAAATAATTTTCAATTCGAGGATGTTATCGAGTTGCATTTCATAAGCAAACATATAACTTAAATGCTATCGGTACACTTACATGGTCACTCAATCGATACTGGAACCGGTTTGTCTCTGGCAAAAAAGGATTATTATTAAAGAAAGAAGAAATAAGGTAGTACGTCACGCGACTATAAATCGACTTATAGAAATCGGTTTGTGAGCATGAAAACTCATAAACTCTCGGCTTTCACAGGATTATCTTGCCATTTTTTGTCCCTCGTGTAAAACAAATCATTGAACTGACCTGGTTCAGAAACGAGAAAACCTCTTTAGTCTATGAAGTCACAGTACTAATATAACAATCATATTAAAATTAATAAAAATGTTATTATAAATCTAAATAAATTAATGTGGAGAGGCCATTGTAAATTTGATGAATGCTAAAGTTGCCTACAAAATTAGAAGGCAGACTTGATTTTAATGAAATTTAAATAATAAAGTATAAAGAATAAAGTATAAAGAATAGAAAACAAAAGGAACTTTCGAGTCGACTATTCAGGGAACTGTGCTCTTTTAATTAGCTGATTTTAATTAGCTCTTTTAATTAGCATTTTACAACTTATATACCTTGATTATAGCCGGGTATTATAACCCGAAAGGCCATGAGCAAAATTGCTTTCAAGAAAAAAAGTATTATAAAGTAGAGAAATAATTCACATGCTTTTATGGAGGTATTATCTGAAATTATTAAAATAATTAATTATAACCCACTTTCCAATATCCGCTTTGAATCGAAAAGAGGCAGCTAATAAAACAATATAAAAGATTGTTAAAAAAGAGATTTTTTAGTTGGACTGACCAATTTTTCATTTTCCCTTGATCGTCATAAATTTTTCTTTCAGGTATGGGTATTTTTCAACGAAAGTTTATTTTATACTGAGGAAGACGATTTTTTAACAAAATAAAATAAATTTTCACAAGAAAGGATAAATTTTGGGATAAAAATGTCTCTTTAATAAAAATAAAAAATTTATAATAAACAGTTTTATATTCAACAAAAAAAGAATATTCAGACAAGGTAAAAAATTCATCCAAATAATGTTGAATTTTCATATGAAAAAGACGAATGTTCCAACAGAACATTTGAGTTTGTAAAGCAATAATATGAATTTTAAACTACAATAAGTGATGAATCTTTAATAAAAAAGTGAATTGTTAACCATATAATTAAATGTTCACGTAAAGAAGACACATTTTCAATTACACATGGAATAGTTAAAACTTAAGGTACAGAAATCTTTTTTCAAACCAAAAGGTTGCATTTTTAACCAAAAAAGATGTCGATTTTACGATAAGAGATGAATTTTTACACAAAAACAACGAATTTTCAACGAAAGATTGTAATTTTTAAGAAAAAAAATTTTTTCAGACAAGAAAAAAATGTCATCCAAAATATTGAGATTTCATGCCAAAAAGACGAATTTTCTACAGTAAAGTCAAACTTCGCAACCAAAAATATTAATATCCAACCAAATAATTGAATTTTCAACAAAATAGTTCAACTCGTACCTGAAGGAATTAATTTTTAGCCAAAGATGAAATAGTTAAATTTCCAGGCAAAGAAATAGATTTTCATCTTTTGGATCAGAACGAAAACACAAATTTTGAAATACATAGTTAAATTTTCTACAAGGTGTTTAAACTCTGACTCAATGAAATTTATTTTGATCTAAAACGATGAATCTTCAAATGATAAATTATTTCATCTAAGAACAAAAACAAATAAATCATTAGATCTCACATGTAATAGTTAAATTTTCATTTTTTTTAACCAAAAACTTACATTTTTAACAAAAAAAGATGAAATTTCTAGACTACAAAATTAATTGGAACCAAAAAAGCGAATTTTCACTAGAAAATTTAGTTTTCAACCAAGAAGGATCTTTCAATCAATAAAGAAAAAATGTCATCTAAAATGTTCAACTTTCATGCCTAGACAACGAATTTTCTACAAAGCAGTTGAGTTTTTTTAAAGACAAAATACGATATTTTAATCAAATAGTTGAGTTTTCCATCAAAAAGGATTATTTTGTTCACTATATAGTTGAATTTTCAACAGAAAAAAATAAAATAAAATTAACTTCAACATTAGTTTATCAAGAATTCCCTGACTCATTCAAATTTTCTCTGGAATTCGCTGATATTCCCTGACCAGTAGCAAACTCTCTATAGATGCTACTTTAGTTTCTCCCAGTTCAGATGCTTTCAGTGGTATTCCCATCATTTCGATTGGTTGATCCCAAATTTATATCACAGAAATAAATTGTAATTTATTTAGCAAAAATGATTGAAACTAATTGCGATATATTGAAAAGAGGATAATAATTAATAGAAGAGAGGGTTTAGACTAAAACATTAGGGGTGTTTAATCGAGCGGTAATTCAAAGCCAAAAGCGAATCGGAACCGGCTTAACCATCTGCAGAATTAACGCCAGTTATTTACTGCGGACTATAGAACTCCTGTACGTATACAATGGCGAATAATAGGTATCAGTGGTATTTACATAAATCTCGAATTTCATTAGTTAATGGCAGATATATAATGCCCGAGTTGTATAAACGTATAAATTCTGAACCAACCAGAACAATATGGGCAAATGACGTTGCAAAACGCAGGTGAAATGATATTAACTTCAAACTACATCCAAGCGAATAGCGATTCGTTATCATTATTTCACTTATTATTACTGACTAGGTTGTAGTGTTGAACATCACGCGAAGAATGACAGTCATTAGTGCCATTTCATATGTCATTATCTCGTTAGCTTCTCCTTCTACTTCCTCCAAATCGAGGTCCAATACTTTCCTTATTATTTATAGTCAATCTCACAATGCTCGTTAAAAAATATGTTTTCAAAGTGGAAATTAATGAGTAAACCATAAACGTGTCGAAGGTGCATTGAGTAATTATTACTTTAATCATTTTATTGCAAACTCACTTTGAACTTGAGTATGTTCGCTCTCTTGGTCAATGTCAAAACTGAAAAATAATTGAATTCCTTTCAATATTCGTACAGCTCAATATGTACAAAAATATTGTAGAATTTTGTTTTAGTATCAAAAAAATTGAATTTTCAAATCAAACCAATTTGTGGAATACTGAACATAAAAAGGTGAATTCTCAACAACAACAACAAAATGTAGTAGTTAATATTTTAACTACAAAAGATGAGATTTCTACATAGATAAGAATTTAAAAAAAATTCAAATAAAGACTAATTTTCTACTAAAAAAGATAAATTTTTAAACTTTGATGAAATTCATAAGAATTTGACCTTATATAATAAAACAAAAATTAAAACAAATAAAAAAAGTTTATAGAATTGAGTAAAATAAGAGTGAGAAGAATTTAAGTGAACTGGAAAAAAGTTAAAAAGAATACGAATTAAATAAAATTTGAAGAATTTCAGTAAAATTTAAGGGGAACGAAAAGAATTACATGGAATACACAAAAATCAGACAAATTAACCAAATTCAGGAGCATTCTAATGAAGTACGCATGAGATTAAAAAATCCAATATTCCATTGATTTCAGTAAAATTCGAGGGAACTTAGAAGAATTCACTGGAACTCGATGAAATTCATGTAAAATCAAGGGAAAGTGACAAAGATTTTGATAAAAATACAAAGGGAATTTCCAAGAATTCAAGGTGAATTCACAGGAATGAAGGAATTTAGAAGAATTCAATCAAATAAAATATAAACAAAAATTAAAATTTAGAGCTCTTAAAAGTATTTTTACGGAAACATTTCAAGCAGATTGTGAAATTGTGAAGGGGAATGGGATTCATGGTCGTCCAGGGAATAAATTTCATCATTTTAGTGGATATAGAACACGTTCCGTTGAATTAATCTAAGCCAGGTGTATTAATTAAAATTTATCTCTGACATGATAACTTTGATTAATGAAACAATTCAAATAATATTTTAGTAAAGTTGTTAATATCAGATAATTAATGAATATTTAATCAATTTGACAGATAGTCACTTTTGAAATGGTTTATAGTTTGAATTATTTTCTACTTCCATACCGGCTAAATTAGAGGCTTCGTAATTAAAAGAGCGGAAAGTTTTTTAATTGGAGATTTACGAGTTTATTTTTTTAATTTTTTTAAAGGAATTTTCGTGGACTAGATTTCAATTAAATTCTATTTTGTAATCACAAATAAATTGAACGTGTTCTATAATAATAATAATGAGGATAAAAGTATATGCTTCTAATTTAAGTAACTAGACGTAATTGAAGTAAATAAGCAGACCTTTTCAAGTAAAACACAATTCATCGATTCAATAAATTACATCCTTAAACTTTTTAAATTGAGTTGAATCGGTCAATTAGGCTGACTACATATTCAATTGGTTCAATCATGCCAGAAGTTTAATTGACTAGTAACTATAGATAGAGAAATTCTCCATGTTGAATCTTATTGCATAAACTCGTTTGGAGACTTGTTTTCCATATACGAAATCAAGTTGAAGGAGTTTTAATAAATATTTTTCCACTAATTCATCTGTCTGCAATATTGTCAATTATTTTAAAATCTGTTTTTACTGTTCAGCCTTCCTTCCCGCAGAAATATGGTGGATACTTTTTATATTCCAATTCCTAATGGTCTATTCAGAGAAAAAAGTAAATTGGATAAGTTAAATCTCAGTATTTGAAATTGTATAGGGAAACTGTTAAAAACAGTTGAAATATGATTTTACTACAGAAATCAAAATTTGATGTCAGTAAAGTCAATTAGGGAAAATATATACAAATTCGTTAGTGATTTCGATTACTAATCAATGAGTAAACTTTTCTTGTCGATTTTTTTTATATAAAACTGTGGACCTGAAGTGGAATTTTTTTCAACGTGAATAAAGTGAGGTTAGATAGATTGGGTGTACAAATAATTCTAGTTTTTCTATTTTGAAGCAATAAATTATAAACACGCTATGTTGGTGGAAGCGACGTAGCTTATTTGCAAGTTTTACAATATTACCTTCTCATTGTTTCAATAAAGCTGAAAATTATACACAGTCGCCTTCTTTCATTAAACTTTTCTATTAGTCACGCTTCCTATTTCTATATAACCTTCTTTTGATTAATATACAAGGGCCTAAATAAGTTCATATATTTCACTAACCAATTACACTACTGTCGGATAACGTAGTACCACTAACCGGGTGACCTAATAAAAATTAGTCTTGACTTTGAGACGTGATAGCGCCGCCGAGAATATAGATAAAAATATTTGTAAGCTGTTGAAAGGTTTACTAAATTTTGCATTAAATGAGCCCTAGTTGAATTAATCTGGCCTTATTAATATTGAATCATCACATGCTAAATTTATGAATTTGATATTTTACAAAAGTGACCTGTCCACTCACCAATTTTCCATTTTTCCTTAAAAAAGTTTGTTTCTCAATTTATTTTGAACACTTTTAGTGACAAGAATATTTCAGAATTTTATAATATGTCAAATAGCTGAGTTTTCAACTCAAAAGGATCATTCTTAAACAAAAAACAAAAGAATTAAATTTTCAGATAAAACAATTAATTTTCAACAAAGAAAAAATTGAATGTTTAACAAAATAGCTAAATTTCCAACTAAAGTGATGAATCTTCGATACAAAAAAATGAATTCTCAAAAAAAAATTAATAGTAGATATTTCCACCCAAAAATATATTAATTTTCAATCAAAACCAGTTGAATTATATAAAAAATACGCATTATCAACAAAAGAAATCAATTTTCATATGAAAAGGATAAATTTGCAAGCGAAAGTGGAAGTCAAATTTTCAGTTACAAAAAGTAATTTTCTAGACAAAAAAATAATATTCAAACAAAGAAATGAATTTTGAACAAAAAACAGAACAGTTATATTTTAAGTAAAAAAATTGTAATAAAGTCAAATTAATTTTCAAAGAAATACTTCAATTTTCAACCAAACAGATACATTTTCAATCGAGGAGATTAAATTTCTATCGAAAGAGATTCATTTTTCACGAAAAACGGATTAGTTAAATTTTTAGTTAAACGAATGAATTTTTAAATAAAATTATGAGGCTTCAAAAAAAAATTTTCCTAATTAAACGTTAAATCTTCATGTTTAAAGATTAAATTTCTACCAAAAAAAGAGAATAATTTTCAACGAACTACTTCGACTTTCAACTAAATAGTGAAATTTTCAACCAAAAAAGACAAATTCTCTGCGAAAATGTAATAGTTGATATTTAAACTAGAAGAATTTTACTTTTGAACCAAAAACAGTCCAATTCAACTAAACAGGACTAATTAAAAAATAATAATTGAATTTTCAAACTAAAAAGTCGAATATTTCTAACGAAACAATTGATTTTTCATTCAAAAAGAAAGACTTTTTCGCAAAATTGTTGAATTTTAAAACAGAATAATAATCTTTCGAAGTCAAGTCTAATTTTTAATAGATCACTCACTTAGTGATCCGATACTATCTGTTAGAGTAGCGTTGTCGTTTTCCTCTATTGAATTAGTCAATTTCTACTAATCTTTAGTAGCTTTTTAAAAAATTGAATTCAATTTTAAAGCCTCAAACTCCAAAAGAATAATGGCTAAATCTTCATTTCAAAAATGTAACAAAAATTATAAATTGTAAAAACAACCTTGAAGTTTTACAGATTCGCCGATTCCTCTATAGCGAAATTGTAAACTTCAAAATTGATTTTTTTCAATGAATGGATTACAATATTTTTAAATGAGCCAGTAGAAAATAAGCGTATCACGACAAGTTCTAAATTTAATTTCGATTCACTAAAACTTATAAAATTCCACAATTGAATTAGTAACTTTCCACTAATCTTTAGTGGCTCACTTTTTTTAAAATTCAATTCCATTCTACAGCTATAAACTATGCTTGAAAAACCCTCCAGTTTGAACTGTGAAAGAAATTATAAATTATAAATTATAAATTGCAAATTGTAAAAACACGCCTGATGTTTGACAGAATGACACTTTCTCTTTCGAAACTGTAAAGTTTACAATCCATTTTTAACAGGGAATGGATTGCAATATTTTTAAATGAGCCGGTAGACAAATAAACATATCATGACAACAAGTTCGCAATTTGGTGGCGATTTGTGAAAACTTCTAAAATAAAAAGCCACACTACTTTGCGACATGGCATCACTTCCATATATTGGTTTCGCTGCAATGGAGAACTGTTGTGTAAAAGTGTTTGTGTCTGTGGATTGAAGTATCGACGTTGCTGCGAAAAACGTCATTTTTCTTTGCTGAGAAATCCAAACTTGCTTCGCCATCTCGTTAAAAGTTGGCCTCGTGAATTTACTCCAGTGGAAATATTATTTAGATGGTTTCCTAACTCGGAAAGTATCTACCCCCCCCCCCACTTTCACCCTTTTCAACTTGTTCGCCAACCCCACCAATCGAAGTTCGTCCACTCTTCTTCCGCAGACTTCGACTCTTGTTTTACATTCAAGCTGAAGTTCGCTCTTAGGTAAATACATTTTATAATCGAGTTTGAAAGGTTAAAATTGTCGGCAATGACGAATCCTATTACTGAGGGCAAGGGATGCACTTCGGTTCCGTCTTGTAGATCGAGGAAGACGATGAAGAGAAAATATAGTTAAATATCAAAGAATATCATGTGGATCGTAAAATACACGTTCTCAATATAAAAACCTTTCAGAATTCAGGAGTTAAGTCAAAAATTAACGCTAAGAACGATTTTATTGCATAATTTTTTTATTTTTAAATTAAAAAAAGAGGGAAGTACTTTCGATCTATTCCTTAGCTCTATGGAATCGTGAAAAGAAAAGACAAAACGAAGAATTGAATGATTACGAATGTTTGTAAACTATACATTTGTTAAATTAGAAGTAAAATTATTTTTATTTTAAATCATTCCAGGTTAATAATTGTTCATAGGAACCTCAGCTAGAAACTTCATAATTATATCAATAGCTGCGAAATTAAATTAATTTAAATTTCAAATATGTAATATTGTCAAATTGTGTAATTTTAATTACAAATATTTTTTTTTATGGATCAATTACAATTGAAAATTTCAAATTCGAAATTTAGCGGGATGACAAAAAATGCCGATAAATGAAATTGTCGAAATTATAAAATATCCGATACTATAAAATTGCCGACACAGGGAAATTATTGAATTATGAAATTCCCGCACCTAAAACGTCAAAAAATTGTTTGGATACAAAATAAATAATAAAATAAAAAATATAGTCATCAAATCAAAGTATTATTTAACAATTTCATAATTTTTTAGAATAGGGAATTTTTATTATTCGTGAATTTTCTTATGGTTAACAATTTTGCAGTTTCGGAAATTCTATAATGTCGGAAATTTTAATTCAGCAATTTTTTATTATCGAGAATTTTCTATTTTGTTAATATCATAAACCTCTCAAAATTTAATTTGTAGAGATTGTCCTTAAAAATTCATCTCTTTTGATAGAAATTGCATATTTTTTATTAAAACGCTAATGTTTGATTGAAAATTAATCTGCTCTGTTTGAGGATTCTACTTCTTGGTTGAAACTACTTTAACTACTATATTTTTAGCTAAAATTTTATATTTTTTAGTTAAAAATGCAACTGTTTGGTTAAAAAATATTATTTTGTTGTTGTTGAGACTCAAACTTTTTGTTTAAAAATTCATTTATTTTGTTGAAGAATCGATTTTCTGTGATAAAAATTAATTTCTTAAAACTGCAACTTTAACTATTACACTTTTTGTTACAAATTTACCATTTTCAGTTGCAAATTAAACCTTTTGGTTAAAAATTTATGTACTTGGTTGAAAATTCATCTTTTTGTTCGACAGCTCAACTACTTCGTTAAAAGTAAAAACCAATTATAGTTCAATTTCTAATAATGGAACTACAGTTCAATTTAAGAAATAAACAATTGATTTATATTTACAGTTGATCAAATCAAAACGCTTTTTATCGAAAATTTTCAAGTGATATTTCAACTGAATTGATAGATTTATCTTCTAAAAATTTGTAAATTTTCCTTTCTAGTAATAAATTTATCAAATCATTTCATGAATTAAACAAAACAAATTAGTTCAAGTCAATGAAACACAGTTCCGAAATTTGACGCTTACGCCCTTATGACCCGGGACCCTTTAAATAAATTAAGGTTTGAATATTTTATAAGTATGAGAGAGAGAGAGGGGGGGAGGGAGGGAGAGAGAGGGAGAGAGAGAGAGAGAGGTGTTCCTCAGCATTATTAAATAATAATCCAATATTGAAAAACCGATCGTTCAAGAATCTGAAGAATTTTAATTTACCCAGAGCTTAAAACTCGAGAACACTTCACCTCGTAAAATATGCCCTATCAAAGACCTAATTAAGTTCAGTCACAGGAACCTCAGCTACAAACTTCAAAATTGTATTAGTAGCTTCGAAATTAAATTAACTTAAATTTCCAAATTTTAATAGCCGGAATTATCTGGTATAATTTAATTACGCCAGATATTGAAAGCACATCACTGAGAACACAATCGAAAGCAATTAAATTGCAAATTATTTTCGTTAACGTAATTTCTAATTAAAATTCTGAGCGCTCGGTTCCGTACAATAGTGTAGTAAAAAAAGAAAGAATAAACTGAGCCATGAAGTTTAATTAAAAAATGTGACGTTTTCCGTGAACATTACAAATAAAGTATAGAGAAAAATTGCATGGCATGTCAAATATTTTTAAATTAAAAATATTTTACGCTTGGAGCTGCAAGCACCTCCTTTACTAAAATATATTTCTATGGAATTTAATAATATTTTATGTTGGTAGTGGTTTTTATTAAAATGTATTGCATATTTTTAATTATTTTTCGCTTTCAATCAATTTTATCGAGATATCACAAATAATTTACGCTTTTCTCGTGTTTGATGTGAAATTTCAATTTCCTCGTGCCCAGTCACTCGAGATTTAACATCGTGGCCAAATCCTGCGAAAGTGAATTCGAAAGCGTCATGGCAAAATCGCGATTCGCACGTGGTGCGTACTCTAGTATTTCACGCTCTGTTGATTTCCTAAGACACCTTCTCCTTTTACTAAAATAACTTATTTCCATGCTTTATGCATTCGTTACTACTAATTTCAAATCAACTTTATCTCGAATCAATCTGAACACTTTCGAACACGAATTTGTTCCGTGATACCGATTTCTATATCGGAAAAAAATTTCCAGCGGAAACATGAATCAGACATATTATTATATTGATGATTATAAATTGTTTTCTATACAAATAAAAACAGTTTCGTTTTTCATTGCGAAAATCTATCGCCAATTTCCATCGGATTACTACATGCACAAGCAGCGCCATCTATCTTTTTACACGATTTCAATTAAATTAATCCACCCACCTACACGAAAAAAAGTTTTTCAATCGGTTGTAAATTTTCCTCTAGAAAAGTGTTTCGTTATCCTATAAAATTAGGTTGATTTTACTTAGCACCGTTTTAGCTTTCCCCCCTTCAAACGCAACACTTACTTTAATAAAAATTTACCTTATGTGTTTTATCAAATAAACTCCTTTTAAGTGGACTCACCTGAAACAGAAATAAAATAAAATGCTAAACTTTGCACATGAATTCAGTTTTTATTTTGAAGGTACGTAACTTTCATTTTATAACTTCCAATTCAACTTTTTTTTTAATTTCAAATTTATTTTGTTTATTTCAAACAGAAAAATTACTTGTTGATTTTATAACTAATTTGTTGAATTTTCAACCTAAAAAAATGAAATTTTAACCAAATGTTTAACTTTTTACACAAAAAAGATATATCATAACGAAAAAGTTTAACTTTTAGCCAAGTTATTGAATTCTTTATAAAACAATTGAATTTCAACAAAAGAAACGAATTTTCAATCAAATATTACAATTTCCAACAATAAAACTAAGAAAATTCCACCGAAAACAGTTAAATTTTCAATCAAATAGTTGTATTTCCAATTAAATAGTTGAAATTTAAAGCAAAAGAAACTAAGTTTCAACAAAAAAGTTATACTTTAAAAAATGAAATGGCAACCAAATAGTCGATATTTTATAACAAAAATATTAAACTTCAACAAACAGCAGTTGAATTTAAAAAAGTTAAATTTGCAAGTCAAAAAGAAGACTTTTTTAGAAGACAATTGAATTTCCAAGCCGAACATCACTAAATAACAAAAAAAGAATTTTCAACAAAATAGTCAAATTTTCAACCAGAGATGAATCAATGAAGACAAAAAATGCATTGAAATTGAAAAAAGATTAATTTTCAACCAAAGAGTTGCATTTTTATAAGATAAATTTGAAAACTAAAAAGGTGCATTTTCAAAAAAATAGTAGGATAATCAGCCATGAAAGATTTCGGTTAAACTTTCAATACCACATTATGAATTTTCGACAAAAACCTGAAAAAATAACACAAAAAATATAACATTAAAATTATTTTACCCTGATTGACAACATTACTATCCCATACTAGTTATATTTCAAAATTCCCTAATTGTTTTCCGGTACATACTTTTAATTTTCCCTGAACATCAATATTCAAAGATCAGAATCTTAATGCTGTAACATTTTTACATACAATCTTTTAAAAACAGATATAAAAAAATGTATTTATTTACATAAACAGGATACCCTCTCATTCATAAGTTGATTTTTTGCAAATAAAACTTTCTTTTATATTTCAATCAAAAGCGATTAATTTTTTTATTAATGATTGCGGAGAATAAAAAAATAACATTGCAAATTCGAAATCACTCATATCTTTCACAATCGTCAATTTAACGCCATACGCGGGTGCACGAGCTACACACTTTCTCTTTAGCAACCATTAATTGCATTCTTGATTTAGTATTCACACAATAAAAAAAATCAGCAGAAGAGAAATTGATTCAGTAAATCTGGTTCATAAGAAAATAAAATAATTTTCTTTACTCTCGAAGTTGAATATTATCATTATTTCCATATATAGGATCACCATAGGATCACCGTTCTTGTTTTTGTTAAAAATTTTAAATGCAGCTTACGTACAAGTAACAAGCTTTTCTTCCGAAAGGTAATTAGAGTAATTAAGGCCGAGGTGGTAATTAAGCAAGGGCAAAAATCTTAAATCGTTCTTCAAGGATTTGTGTAATGTTGGATGTTAATGTATGACGGCGAATAAATCAATTTCATGTCGGACATTGAAATAGCTTTACAGTTATTCTTCAATTAAATTCCGGACAATTGAAATATTTCTTAGTTATTGGAAATAATGAAAGTTATTCGTATCGTAGAAATATAGAGCACAATGCTTTTTAATTTGAAAAATTAAGTTATTTCTCAATTAGAAAAAAATTCGGGACGCTTATCCTGCCGTACAAACTAAAAAGATACGTAAATGACATTGCTGCTTAGAGTGATTCTCTTAAACTTGGCAATGAAAAAGTCGACGTAAGCGGCAATATCACTTATGTATCTTTTTAGTTTGTACGGCAGTACATCAATCCGGCATGGAAAAATAAAGGAATCAAACTCGTTTTATGTAAAAATATTAAATAGAACTTCCGCGGTGTATGTTCAAGACAATATCGATATTGCCGCTTTGCATTTTTCCTCTGCAAAAATCGGTTTTCTGCGCCAGTGAATCCAATTTCGATTTAAATAACTTTACAATCAAATATTTTTTCTATGCTCGCAATTTATTTCCTGGGGAAAAAATTTCGAGTTATAGATGTACGTTAATATTTGTGAGGATTTATTGATTTATGTAGGCCACTCACTACTGGACTGGACATTTTAATAGTCAACCTTTCTTTGCGGGAGTGAAAAGTTCTAATTTTTTAAAATTTTAATTTCAGAGCCTTGAATTTATGACCCTGCAATTTTCAAAGGAGCATCAAATTGCTTTTTTTTAATACGGAAAGAACAGAATCTCTCAATTTGAATTTCGCGCCACCAAATTGACAAATTTGCAGGGTGAAATTTGAATTGCAAACTTTTTTGTGTCCGATTTTAAATTTTCAGTCAGTAGTTTAAGAAAAGAAAGCTTACCAATAACATATTTCTAGTCTCTAATTAGATATATAAAACGGACTAAAGATTTTTTAAAAGATTTTACAGCTAAATAATGATTTTGTTTTCAAATTCAATAAATCGTCATACAAGTAAATCCCATTATCTCATATCTCCCTTCTATACTATTCTCTTCCACGAGTTTGTAACACGAAATTTATGGCACGTTGAGTAAATTCAGTTCTGCTTTGAAACTTTGAATTGTATTAAGATTCGCGACCTTTGCGGCACTGTTATCTCTCTCTCTCTCTTTCTCTCTGCTTGGTTGTCGAGAAGTACAAGAGGAAAGCATGTAGCTATTCTATCTTTACAACTTCGTAATAGCGTGTCCGGAATTGCAGGAAATTACATGTAGCCCCCTCAACCCTTTAGACCCGCCCCATGAGTACCCTCTTCAAATGCCTAACCCCTCCCGTTTATGCAGCACGATAGCGTCATAGCAATGTCAGGATTCTAAGTTTATTTTCCTTATGTCGGCCCAGAAAACAAGCCTCCTTCGAGGAATCAGCTCATAAAACTGGACAAAGGGATCAATATAGAATTGTGCAACAACCCTTTTTTCTTCATTTAAAAAACGCCTCACAAGTAATGGCACCTTGTTTGTGGCAAACGTGTAATTAATGAGAATAATGTTCGCTAAGGTCATAAAGAGGATTCGCCGGATAGTTTTGTACTCATTCCGTTTCACAAAACGAGAGAAAAATGCATCGCAGCAGTGGTCATTAAATGAGTTACAAGTTACAATTTTATTAAGTGTACTGCGAGAGTAATGAGCCTTCTTGAAAGTAGAATTCTGAAGAGAGAATACTGTTTCGAGAAGGGAATATTTTGTAGAATGCTCATTATATTTTTTCGCTGCCAATATTTATCGTCTACAATCTAAATTTAAGTCAAGATTTTACCGATGACATTAATCAAGCCTGCTTTTACTGAAAAATCAGTGCTTTCTACTGATAAAATAGACGTTTTAACAAATGTGTCAGTCAATAGTGATGATGACAACAAATAGTCATTTGAAATGACTGGTTTTCAGTCAATAGAAATGACTAATTAAAACACTGAAAGTTAGGGATAAAATCAATTAAAATTACTGATTTCATTACTGAATGTTACTGGTTATACCATTCAAAATTACTTCTCCCTCAGTGGACGTTAATGATTAGATCAATCAATCATTACATTTTTCTTAAGAATTTATCTTTTTTTGGTTAAAAACGTACATATTTCCCTACAAATTCGTCTTCATTGGTTAAACTTAACTGTTTTTCACTGAGAATTGATCTTTTTTTGCTAAAAATAGAATTATTTATTTGAAAGATTAATTTTGTTGTTAAAAATTAAACATTACAAAAAAATCATCCTTTATGCTTGAAAATTTGTCTTTTTGGGTTGAACATTAAACTATTTTGGCCGAAAATTGAACTATTTGGTTGAAAATTTAAGTATTTTTTTTAAACTTTGTTTTTGGTTGTTGATGTTGAACTTTTTTGTGGAAAAGTCTTATTTATTGTTGAAAACTTAAACTATATGGCATAAAAGGCGTGTTTTTGTCTCTAAAATTCAAACATTCAGTTGGAAATTCACTTTTTTGTTATAAATTTATATTTTCGGATTGACAATACGACTCTTGTGGAATTCATATTTTTCTGTTGAAAAGTTGACTGACGACAAAGGTAAGAAGCTACCTAAATGTGATTCCTGTTCATTGTTTTACTACTTGGTTGAAAGTTGAACCACGCTGTTAAAAATTCATCTCTCTGGTTGAAAATGTAAATATTTTATTACGAAGTTCAGACTTTTTGGTTGCAAATTCAATTTTTTCGTTGAAAATTTATCTTTTTGGATTGAAAATTCAACAATTTAGTTGCAATTTTTGTCTTACTCAGCTGAAAAATTTGTCTTGGTTGAAATTTGATCTCTTTGGCTCTAAAATGCCTCGCCGATAAAACAGGGGTCACTTTGGCGCCATTGCACCAAAGGAAAAAGCAACAGCTGCAAGAAAAAAAAAAGAAAAAGATACCAGCTGCACTCTTGGTTTCTTGGTTGCTTTAAAACTTCATCAGGGTTGCTTTTAAAGTGCCTCCTGATGCAGAAAGGATTTAAATCTTGTGCAATCCTTTTGCGAGGACTTAATGCCTTTCTGTATCCAGGAGCTCAATTATGAACAAGAAAAAGAGAAAAAAGAGAGATAATTTAACAGTTAGTAAAAATGCTTGTGAGTGTATGAAGTGTAAAATATTAAGTAATCGCCTCTTTGGATTCTTGAGTCCTTCTTTCTTTTCCAGTAAGACACTGAATAAAATATTTCTCTAGAAGGAATGATAACTTATCCAACGGTTGGACCCGACTAATAAATTATAACGATAGATAAATAAAAATAGAAGAAAAATTAGACTTACTGAATTCGCTTTTCAACTTGTTACTTCATCGTTAAATTACCACGATTCTTTGAGGAGCGGATATTAGATGTGCATTTTTTCAGCAGGTTACATACTCGTAATTATAATTATATCGCACCAATTAATTTAATTAGAGTCATGTCTTTCTAATAAGGAAAACTCGAAATTATTGTTCACACAATTTAGCGGATAAGGAATTTAAAGGATTACACAAGAGTAGAAAATGCAAAATGTTAAATTAACAACTAGACTTTCACAAAAAGCTCGACATTTCGTGAAGGTTTCATAAAATGCATACGATGTGAAAGCCAACAAATAAAACATTATTCATTAAATTAAAAGTCATATAAAGTTTTTTTTACTTTCGAGAGTAACTCTTGCAGAACAGGAAACGTTGGAAATAATTGCTGAAAGTGCAGTTTGTATAATAGATATCATAAATGAAAATTTAATTTGAATTAACGTTTTTAACAAAAAAAATCTTATAAATGGAATAAAATTTTACATTATGATTTAAAAATGTCAAATTTTCAACAAAACAGTTGAATCACCGTCGAAAAGATTACTAACTAAGAAAATAGTTATATTTTCAAAAAAGTAATTAGATTGTAAGCAAAATAGATTAAACTTCAACAGCAGACAGTTGCGTTTTCAACCAAATAATTGAATTTTTTAGAATACAGTTGAATTTCCAACAGAAAAAAGATGAATTTTCAATCCAAAAGGACACATTTTCTATCCAAATAGACGAATGTTAATTATAACAGTTGGATTTTCGGCGAATAATTAAATGTTCAGCAGAATAGTTGAATTTTAAAACAAAGACAAATTTTCAAGCAAGAAGATTTATTTTCGTCCAAAAATAGGAATTTTAAACAAAATTGATGATTTTCTAATCAAACAGTTGAATTTTCAACTAAACAACACCAATTTTCAATCGAAACTAGAAAAAATAAACTTCTAGTATAAACTTTCAAGCAAGAAAATGAATTTTTAATTGAATTCAGATGAATCATTAACCAAAAAGTATGACATCTTAATTAAATTGTTGAATTTTTAAGCAAATAATAAAATTATTAACTAAAAATAGACTTATCAGGAGGAGTCATCTGCAGAAAAAGAAATATAAATAGAAAGCAAATGAATCCCGTGTAGAAATAGCCCGGTTTGACCCGACCAGAAGAAGGTTTCTGGCCAGAATCTGACCGGGTGAAACCGGGATACTATTTTGTTAATTGCCGGACCGGAATCTGACCGAGTTCCCACCGGGACCCAGTCGGGCCAAAATTGGTGCATAATAGAAGTATCATAACCTTAAAAATATCTTAAGAAATATCAACAAACTACTGCTTTAAATTGGTCGTTTGTAAATATCTGATAGGCGAAAGACCAATTTTTTGTGTTTAAGGGGTTTTTTTGTCAATTATGAAAGAAAAATTAAACTAAGTTTTATTATATGGTTTCCCACTTTTGGTTCTGCGGTTCCCAGACTTGCCGTGACAGCGAAATTGTTGACCAACTTCTTTTTTATTTTCAAACATAGTTTCCCAGTGAAATTATACTTCATTTTTTTGTGATATGATTTTTGCTTATTTTTTATGTATTTATATATTATAATGAATATGCAAAAAATGTAACAAGAAGAGAACTAACTTTTTCCGAACGAGGTTTTGAATTAGGTTATCATGATTGCACGTAATAAAGATTCGGCGACTTCCGGAGTCTTTAATGCTAGAAACGGAGTAAAACGTCGGAGGACGCCAGGTTATCCGTTAAGAAATTTGTTAAATTTCACAAAATTGTATCCAATTTTCTGGAGGAAGCGGATATTTTTAAAGATAAGTGAATTATTTTGTTAATAAGTAAGCATTGTTAATATTCTTAAACCTTAATGTTAAATCAATTTTCTTAACCGGTTTCATAGGTCAGGATGTCACGTGAAACCCCTGAAATTCATTTTATCTCATGTAAAAAAACCTATGCAAACTAAGTTACGCTTAAGGTAAACTTGTTATGCAATTTCTTACAGAAACTTAAGAATCATAACCTATATTTTAGTACTTACATTGAATCAATGTTTGTAGTTAATATATTTATTATTATTAATGCAGTGCTTAAATTGAAATTCCAACATCTTTTTACAGGTGGAAATACGTGCTGACAAGATTCTTATCTCTACCAGTTGGTAGAATATGTTCGCTGTGGTAAAAAGGCTCCAGTAAAATGCGATCGAGGAGCCCAGTCAAAAACCGGTCGGATTCCGACCGGGTTACCCTATTTGTATCCGGGATCTGATCGGGTAACCCGGCCGGGAGCCGACCAGCGCAGCGTGACGAAACCAACCAGAATCCGACCGGGCAGTCTGACTAGATTCCGGATACAAGCAGGGCAACCCTGCCGGAATCCGGCCCGAACCCGCTCATAATTTCTACACGGGATTACTAACAAGAATATTATATCAGAGTAGCCGCAAAACTTTATTTTTAAAATCCTTAATTTTTCCCTGACAATTAATAATCCTAACACAGAATGTTGTTTACTAGTGATAAAATATATACATATCAAGAACTCAAAATCTATTATCCCTGCCAGTTATTTAAAGTGTCTCTTATAGGAATTCCCAGACTTTTGCAAGATTTTTTTTAAATCCCTGATTTTTCTCTAACAAATACAATTCCCAACTTTTCCCTGATTTACAGGTTAATCCTGAGAGACGGCCACACTGAAAAAAGAACGAATTAGTTTTGTTTTTTTAAATAATTAAAGACTTATTTTGAGGCGGTAGAAAAATCAACCCCTAAACAATTAAAAATCGAGATTGGCGAGCCTGTAAAAGTTTTAGCACCAACGACAAAATGTAACGGTCTCAGTGTATTGCGAAATTAGATGAACTTTTTTACGCGCCCTAAGTAAAACGACCTCGTAAAGCTCGCCTCGTAGTGTAATGTGTATCGCTGTTATGCAGTTAATGACATAACCGTAGCAGTATATTACCAGTGATACGACGACGTGCAGAATCTACAGAACATGCGTACAGGCGAATACATGATTTAGGAAGTGAATCACTTAAAAATTTCAATTTTTCAATTTTAAAATACATGGAAAATTCGGGATGGTCACTCAAAACTCGTGATGAAATTCCTGGTTACTTAAATTTTCATCTTCAAGTCTTCACAACTAATCAATTTATGTTTTTAAATGTATTTCCCCCGGTTCTTTCCCGGATCGCAACAAACTTCCCCCTTCATTGAGAATTAAAGGTTACAAAAAATTCTTATTCCAAAACTTTTTATTTAATCGTTTAATAATGGAAAAGTTATATAATGGAAATCGTATCTCAGGAGGTTTAATTCTAAGGACTTTAAATAACATTTCACAATGAATTTGAAAAAAATATTCTTTTTAACATTAACAGTTTCATAACTCCCGCATAAATTTGTTTTTGAAGAAAAACGTACCGCAAAGATTTTCAGAAAATCCTTCCAGGAATAAAAAGAGCCCTACAACATTAAGAATAAATAAGAATTGCAATGTTTACCTAAAGAGAAAGAAAAACATTTTTTGTAGATAATTATAGTTAAATAAACTGTTTTTTCATTAAATACATAATAAGGAATATTTTACTTAATTTTATTAAATAAAAAAAAAGCTAACACCTCCTTCCTTACATTACCCTCCTCCTCACTGAGTGATCCACACCTACTCCTAAATGGTTAAATGGTATAATAATAATGATAATAATAATAATTTTTAACAATTCTTATTTTCTAAGAGAAAAAACGATAAAAAGGGGAAGCTTTTCAAGAACAGGGAAAAATAGGTATTATTTGAAAAATTAAAAATTAGAAAGAAAGAGAATAGAGCAAACAGTGTGCAATCTATGACTAAATTAAATATATTGGCTTTCCTTACTCGATAAATATTTTTATAGATATTTACTGTTAAATTGAAACTAACCATTATTCCAAATTTCCAGTCGAGGTAAAAATTCCCCGTCATTTTCCGGCTTACTGACCACCCTGGATAGTGTTCAATCTCAAATTAAAAGTCTTTAAAGTTTAGTAGTTCTGATGGTTACTCTCTAAATCAGAATTAGTGAAATAAGTTAATTTTATTGATGTCATTTAGTAAAAATATTAACAAATGGTGAAATTTTCTTGATTGTTTTTGCTGGAAAATGATGGATGTGGATAGTGAACGACTCAAAGTGTGTCAGATGTGCTGATGTGTTTTGACAGAATTTCGTACTGTTTACGTTAGCGCATACATTAAAGGGATTATTTTTAACTTGAATAAAGTTTGGTAAAATAGATTAGGTGTGTAAATAATTCTATTTTTTCCGTTTTAAAGCAACAGCTTGTAAGTACGTTATGTAGGTGGAGGTCACGTAGTTTATTTACCAGTATCAGATGCTGCACTATCATTGTTTCAATAAGTTGAAAATTTTACACAACCGCATTCTTTTATTAAACTTTGCTATTCGTCACGCTTCTCATTTATATAAGCTTTTTTAATTAATAGATACAGTCTTAAATAATTGCATGTTTTTTTTCACTAGCAAATAGTATTTTTGCAATATCGAATTATGTGTCCATTTTCTGTCAATCTTTAATGTACAATTTCAAATATATATTTGAAATTAAAACTTTCGTAATTACAATTTCGAACAATTTAAACTTTAAACCCGACATTTTTAAATGTATCAATTACACAATTTACCACACAATAATTGTCTAATTCTCGAAGTTTAATCTGTTCCATTTATATGAGTAGAATCGATTAAATTTTTAATTTACTTATAATCTCTTAAGAATTTTGCAATCTAAAGATTAATAATAGTTAATTCTCAACCAATTCTCAATTAAAAAAGATTAAGCTTCAATGAGAAACAGTTGCATTTTCTTCCAAACAGTGTTATTTTTAACAAGAAAATAATTTTTTAACTTAACAGTTGCATTTGCAACCAAAAAGTTGAATTTGAAGGGAAAATAAACCAATTTTCAACAAAAACAGAAATTCTTATTAAGAAATTTAATAGTTTGTATTAAAAGAACAATTTTATCATTAACAAAATAGTACGATTTTCAACCAAGGAGATGAATTTTCAAACAAAGAAGGCAAAATTTCTCATCTATTATCCTTGACAGTTTTCAAAAGACCTGATTTTTTCCTGATTTCTAAGGGTTTTAGGGCCAAGTTACGCATCTTTTTAGCTTAGACGGAAGTTTAGATCAGAGGGGTTCTTTGAAATGACGGCGTGCTCAAACGGGTGCAATAATATGAGGGCTAATTAATAAAATTTCACCGAAGCACCGGGATATAATCGAGTTTCATTAGCGACGAACGATATCTCGTTCCCTTGTGGAGATTAAAGCAAAATTAATCTGTTTCTGGTGGGTGAGGTAAGGGGTTTTTGGTTATTGAGGTGGTATCCACTATCGCTACCACTCGACAAATCCTCATCTTAATTAGAAGTAAAAACGATCATTCCTACGATCCATGTAATTGGTTCAGTCGTGGTGGCTCATTGGCAAGCCAATTAAACGATTCCCTTAATCCCTCGATAATCTGACAAACGGAGGCTCTACCTCTTGCAAAACCTTGCCCCATTTTAATTTATGCTTACTGGTTAATTTATTTGTAATCTATCGCCGAAATGAAATTTTCTAGAATATTTTGAAGCAGGATCATAACAAGGAATCATATATACAGACTTCACAGCCCAAATTATCGAATTAAATTTGCATTTTTATTTTCAAATCTGAGATATGAATCTTTAACCAAAAAAGTTGATTTGATATAAAAAACATGAATTGTCAACCAAATAGTAGAATTTTCTACAGCAAAAAAAAACGAATTTTTAACAAAGTAGTTAAATTTGCAACTAAAGAGAAGGATTTTCAATTTAAACTAATCTTTAACTGAAAAATTAATTTTAAACCAAACAGTGCCATTTAAAATCAAATAGTTTAACTCTTCACGGAGAAAAATAGATATTGAAAAGCATATATTAAAAACTTTGAAATTTAACCATAATATATAGATATTACGGCATACTATCTAATATTTTCTATTCACCATACAAAATATTAAAGGGCAATATCTGTTTATATTGGAAGTATAAAATATGTGATATTAACAGTTAATATCTATGATATTAAAAAAGCTAAATTTTTTCGGAGCAAGGTCACTAACGTGTGGCGTGGCGACAAAAGATTTTGTCTGTATCTTGAGCTTTCATCATGGGTATTGTGGTTTTTCTTATATCTATTGCACTATAAGTTTTAGTGGAAAATGGATTAAATGTTTTTGGATATGTTATAATTTTCTCAAGAAAATGAGGACTCAGCTACAGGCATCTTTCA
>NC_046662.1:73031043-73033550 GCF_010883055.1 Belonocnema kinseyi | reverse complement strand
ATATCTTTGATTCTGCCCTTTAATATCTTGGATATTGTCAGTGAAAATCTTCTTTTTAATATCTACGGATGCTCTACTTCAGTATCTAGATTTCTGTCCCATCGTTAAATCGCTAAGATATTACCTATTAATATCTAGATAGTCTGTGCTAACATCTATTTTTCTCCGTGTTTAATGAAACAGGCAAATTTTCAACTAGATGGTCAAATTTTGAAACAAAAATATAAATATTTTTAAAAAATTGAATAGTTAAATTTAAAGATAAAAAATGATTTTGAACAAATTAGTTGAATTTGCAAACAAAAATCCATTTTCAAGCAAATAGTTGAATTAACAAGCCGAAAAGAAAAAATATTTAGAAAATGGTACAATTTTCAAATCGCAAAGTTGAATTATCACTAAAACCGTTGGATTAACAACGAACTAGATGAACATTTGAGCAAAGAGATGAATGTTGAACAAAATAGTTCGATATTTTAACGAAATATACATAAAAGTTCAGTTTTCGACCAAAAAAGATTACTTTCTAATAAAATAGTTGAATTTTCAATTAAATAGTAATAAAAATAATTATTAAATTATATTTCGCACTCACATGGTATAAATATTTATATTTTATGGTAAGAGGAAACTAAAGTGCCATGAAATACAAATGTACTCCTCGTTTGTCACTGATTAATTATACGTTCGCCTATTGTCTGAATAATAAATCGCGACGGTTATCATCTCGACAATAAATCATTCGAATGAATACCTATGTATTGTTTAAGGGGGGGGGGGGGGGGGGGGGCAGCCTATTCTTTATGAAATTTCCCGCATTCAATATGATTCCAGGGGCAACGACAAATTTGTTCAATGGTAATTATGCGATCTGGAATGTCGATAATCCATTCTATCGGTTTAATTATGCTTTTATAGCAGGATAATTATGCAAATTGTTTCCTGGTTTTAATTTTCATTTATATCTTACAACTATGTACTTAAATGTTGGAAATGAATTGAGCATTTATTATAACAGACTTCAAAACACAAAATACTCTAAAAACAGGGAAAACAGGGAAAATAGGGCGCTTTTTACCAGAAATTAGGAGAATAATATGGGAATGAAATTTTGGAAATTAAATAAATATATCGGTACCATATATTTTAATCAACAACAGTTCAATTCAGTCAAAAGAATGGTGGATTCTCAAGGAAAATTGTAACAGTTGAATTTTCAACAACAAAAATTTTATTTTATATAAAAAAACTCTTCAATTTATCCAAAAAGTCGAATTTTCTACACAAGAGATGAATTTTTTAACAAATTGTTAAATCTTCAATCAATAAAATAATTTTTTAAGAAAGAGTACTTAAACTTCCAAAAACAGGAGAATTATTATTAAAAAATGTAATAATTGAATATTCAACTGAAAGCAATCGATTTTTAACAAAAAATTGAATAGTTCCATTCTCAGTTAAAATAATTAACTTTCAGCAAAGAAAAAAAAGGATTTTTCAGTCAAATATGCTAATTTTTAGAAAATCCATTTGATTTTTAACAAAGTACGTTGTATTTTCAACAAAATAATTAAATTTTTAGCTAAAGGGGATGAATTCTGAATCAAAAATATAATAGCAGACTTTTAAGTTTAATAGAATGGGTCTACAAATTAATTCAGTGCCTTTTAATTTGATGTTTTCTAACTCTTGGTCAAACTTGATTTTTTCCCCGTTCTAAGATAGTTTTAATGGGCGAACCTTCAGCTTTAAAGCACAATATAATATGTGGCGGTCCTGCAGACTTAACCTACAACATCATTAGTCAATATAAGGATATCCGACAATGAACATTTGAGACACTGTATTCTTTTTGTACTCCAATTGAAAAAATGCAGATGAGGCGACCAAAATAAACTACGTTTAGGGCGGAAAAAGTTCAAGTTTGACCAAGTGTTACAAGACATCAAAGTGAAAGCACCGAAATAATTTGTTGTTAATTTATAGACCTAATAAAAAGGGGGAAAGAGGGGTATAGAGAAAGTAGTGTGAAGTCTGCTATTAAATGACACGAAATAAATATCTTCGATCGATCGTTATAGATCAATGAATCCTTCCTGCTTGACAATAGTGTTGAAGCAGATGACATACTCAAGATACGCTATCGTGCCTGAAAAAAGAGCTGAAGCTCGTGCGTGCCCGTTCATCTGTTTGATCGTTAAAACAATGAAATTACAGCCGGAGGTTATTTATTGCAGATTGCCAATTACCGGGCGCATAGATTGCATTGACTGATCGAATGCGTCCCATATTTGGTTGAGATGAGCTCATTCCGTCGTTATTACTGTCGATGTATTCATGCGGATTGCACGGAAACCTATAAGCAATTAGTCGAAATTTCTACTCATAAAGACAACCACAAAAAGAAAAAGCGAAGAAGAAATTACATTTTTCAAAAAAAAAGACATTTTCAAATTACCTTCAGTAACCCATCTTGAGACCTTAAGAAAAGACTTCTATGAAATCAT
>NC_046662.1:73022631-73030943 GCF_010883055.1 Belonocnema kinseyi | reverse complement strand
CTCTATCCCATCCACACACTACTCCTTTCCCCTGCCGAGTGAGTCACGCCTACCCCGAAAGGGAAATGGCTTAATGGTGTAATAATAATAATAATAAAATATGTGTATACAATTATGAATTATATATATTTTTAAGCCCCTCAAATACAACACGGAAAACGAAAATCGTTAAACTTCTAAGATCGATCGATGATATCTTTGAACTAACTGTAAATGGTCAAAACATCCCATGATGAATGAAATCTTTTCTACTTCCCAAAGGCAACATTAACGTCTGTCATATGGCCACATTTATTGAAGAAGGATACTTTTTGGAGATGGGAAATATATTTATGTTTCAGAGATGTTTGAAAAAATTTACACAGGGGATAATATATAAAATTTCAAATTAGAATTAAAATAATTCTTAAAAAAGTAATGATCCAAGATATTTTTTGTTTACTTTCCTTAATTTATAAGCCAATTTTTTTACAAATACTGTCTAAATTAAATTTCGACTTAAATTGCATTAAGTCAAATTTTTAAAGACTGCAAAATATTTCCTGCGTTCAATGCTTATCTAAAAACCGTTCCAGAATTTTCCATCCTGAACGACTTATTTATCAAATTCGCGTTTTTTTTCATACAGCAAATCAATTTTACCATCGTGCAATCTACTGTCGATATTAAAACTGATGACTTTGAATTGTTTTCAAGACGAAAATATTGTTTAGAATTATTGAAAAAAGTAGTTTTGAGGATATAGAAAATAATATTTATCTTTAAAGAGATAATCCAGGGACTTCAAACATTTTAAGTGATTTGAAATACGAAAACTCGATATGGTATCTTAAATAAAGTGCATTTTTTTATGGATTACGTAAGGTACACAGAAAAAAGATATTTCAATGATTTCTGAACTAAAAAAATGCTTAATTCGTGTGAAATACGAAAGCTTATAATTGCTCAAAATTATTTTAAAAATCCTAGTTTTTTAAAGGGTGAAGAATTGCTTCACCCACATAGAGATGTCCCAATGAAGCTACAGAAGGAATTCTTAATTTATTTGCGGGTTTTAAAAATAGAGATCTTTGAAATTTTTAAAATCTCTCAACAATATCTTGGTATCTTTTAAAATATCCTAAATTATTTCAAAAGAATTTTAAAAAATTGACAATTCAGCAGTTGTTAGCCCATGTTAGACAAAAACAAAAAATGGACAAAGAGACTGTGTAACCCGGAGAAAAGAGGAGCCTTGAGAGATTAGAGAGGAACTTTCAGAAATTTTAGTTTCGTTTCGTTAAAAAGGGAGAGTAGTTTGATCTTGAAGAGTGAGGAAGTGCGTTGATTCGTTTTGCGCGCAACCTTGCACCTGTCGCGCCAGCTTACTTGCGATTCTTTCTCCTTTCCTCTCTTTTCTTGTGAATTCTCCCTTTCTCTCATTCTCCCAAGAAAGATGCGACTTTGTCTGGCAAGGACGAAATGGCGCGAACAACTTGGCGAGCGCGGTCGCGTTGCAACAAGAAAATGCGTAATCGCATCGTGAGACTCGCTAGGCGCTATAAATTTTGCCGTGCAGTATAAACCAGGTAAACCATGCGATACTGACACGAGAAACCGGCATTAAGCTGACGCGATCGAAATACAAAAGCCGTGTACTATAATCGCCATAATATTTCAATCTAACTCACTTCTATCACAATTATCTTGAAAACAATATTGTCGCCTATTCAAACTAATATTGCTATATATCATTTCTAATTGTATGAATTCAAAATTAAAGAACTTTATTTATATAATAATCGCTGGGTGAATTATATTGACTCTCAAAAATAAATGTTGTAGAAATTGTTGATGTCAGTTGTTGGCTTTAGGGTCAGGTGAATTGAAACTAATTGTTTCAAACGTTTCGGCATACAATGGTGTCCCTCATCAGTGAGTTTTATTAAATCTGTGAAAAGTACACAATATCTTGTAGGTACGCAGTTTTACAATTGGAAGCATTATTTTTTTATTGATATCTTGGTTCTGAACTAATAAAAATAAAAATTTTATTAATTTTCAATTTAAATTTTGTTTAATTTTATTTGAATAAAATAATATAAAAAAAAAATAATTTAATTACATATACGTCACTGAAAAATAATTTGTAACGAACTTTTGACGATTAAAAATTTTTTCATCAAATAAAAAATTGGTGAACATTTTTTTTTCGACAACATTGGTATTTTTTTCTCATAAAATTATACTTCGTTAAAATAAAACAATGTATTAAGATTAATGCAAGATTTATCAATCGTTCTAAATAAAATTAAACAAAATTTAAATTTATAACTAATAAATATAAAATTTTTATTAGTTCACAACTAAGATATTAATAAAATAATAATGCTTCCAATTGTAAAACTGCATACCCACAAGATATTGTGTACTTTTCATAGATTTAATAAAACTCACTAATGAGGACCACCATTGTGTGCCGAAACGTTTGACACAACTTAGTTTCGATTCACCTGACCCTAAAGCCAACAACTTACATCAACAATTTCTACAAAATTTGTCTATATATTTGAAATATAAAAGTCCCAAAATTAAACAAATGCCAACAATTAAAATTTTCGTAATTGGCTAAATCGCAAATAGAATAATTACCGATAGTTTATAATATTACCAAATTAAAAAATTTCCACCAATAGATAATTCCGAAATAAAATTTCCGATATTAGAAAATATCCGGCACATGAAATGTTTCGAATTGTCTACTGTCAGGGTTCAGCTACATTCGGTGAATCGTAGAACAAATATTTTCGGGGCACCTACGGGAGCTGGAAAAGGGCGGCTAGGTTTACCGAAATATTATTTTTAATAATATTTTCGGCGAGCTTAGACACTTAGTAATATTTATCCATGCACTTGGGCTTTTCCATAAGATAAATATGGGGGAAATTACACAAAAAAGTTCAATTTACGTAACTTTTCCAGTTTTTATTCAAATCAATCGCCCGCACAGGACTTGAATCTCTATATGATGCTTACAATATTCTAGTTTTACAAAAATTGAAATTTCCAAAATGGCTTTCTAAATATAGTGTATATATAGTCAAAAATTGCAATTTCTATTGAAAATTCTATTTTTGGCCTTAATTGTTGGGTTCGCTATTTAAAACTTTGTTATATTTATTATATATTAAGCATTACATAAAAATTATCTTCATGTGTCGACAATTAATTTGAATAAAAACTGAGAAAGTGACGTGAATCAAACGCCTTTGCGCAATTTTCTTTTTTCTTTTTTTATTTTTGTACAAAATCGCAAGTGAATCTGACAGTTCATTGAAAATTTAAACATCCCTATAGTATTTAAGTCACTGAATTCCTAGCTGCACTATGGCGTGCCATCGTTGTATTAAAAAATTCTATGCATCCCCAAGCGATCGCAAGCACAGACTTGAAACGTGCGAGTCGGAAATTGGGAATTTTTTTTAAACGCAAACTGCCAGAAGGTATTTGCCAGAAAAGAGCAGCCAGGCAATTGATTTTGCCTCTCTTCGGTCATACAAGATGAGAAACCGTATAACTTTAAGAGCGTACAAATGCAAAACTTTCAAAAATTTTTCTCGTAAAAGTTTAATTGCCTTCTTTAAATTGGGTTCTCTAATTTATTTTTTAATTTACATAAAGGGTAATTTTTCTTCATTCATAGTATTATAGAGAAATACGAGCCAACTCGAGAGAGACCATTACATTTTTGTTTATTTTAATTTTTGTCGAGGCAACAGAAGATCCTATCGCGGCAGAAAGGGGTTGAGGGAAAATAAATTGGGTTTAGGAGTTTTAAAAAGCAATTTTCTCACAATCGTGCTACAACCTCATTATTCAAGTGCGATCTTTATCGGCCTTGCCATTTCCTCTTTTTACTAACTCTCCATCGCTACATCGAGATTAACACGCCTCGTGTCACTCAACTCGTGTCAATGGAACCGGTATAAACATTATGTAAATACAGTAAGTCCCTGTACACAATGTATGATTGAAAATGATAAGAATAGAGATGTTACGTGCATTTACAACAGAAGAGAAGAAAAGGAATATCGATCTTACAAAAAGTAAAATATACTTTCATATCGAGTGGAGATTCTTCACAATCATTATTTTTATTATCTCTGTAAAGAGCGTTAGAAAATAATTTATACTTTGAATATTAAATCTATTCAAATGGAGGAGTCTTTATGTAACGATGCATCCATCTAAGTGAGTCAGAGAATAATCGATAATAGTACAAAAATCTCAAGCTCATAATCATAATTTTTCAGATAAATTGCAGTACCAATCGATTATTCGTTTTTCCCAAAATCAGACTAAAATGCTGTCAAAACAGGTAAAATAGGGTTATTTTTCACGAAAATACGGGAAAATATGCAAATAAATTTAAACAAAAATTATTTTAGGTACCATATTGAATTCAATCGAAATAGATTTGAATTCCTAAGATTTTAAGCCGAAATATATTACATTCTAAACAAAATAGATTGATTGGACGATGAATCTCTGTGGCACTTGAAATTAATGTTTTCTTTCTGAAACTGCTTCTTTAGATTAACCTGGTTCCCACTCCCACTTCTAGAAGATTTACAATTTCCTAGGAAACACAGAAAATGTTTTAGAAACCATCAATTTTCAACTAAAATTACGAATCTTAAACCAAAAAACATGAGCTCTCAACAAAAAAGGTTATAGTTGAGATTTTACCCATTAGAGATTATACCGTTAAATTAATTACAATTGAATTCAACCAAAAAGACGAATTTTCTACAGAACAGTTGAATTTTCGACCAGAAAACAGTGGTGACTAACAAACAAACAAAAAAAGAATTTCCAAAAAAATAGTTAAATTTTCAATACACAGAGAAACAAATTTTTTAGAAAATAATTGGATTTTTCAACACATAAATATGTATTTTCAACAAAAAAGTTCATTTTTAGCCAGAGAGTTGAATTTTTTCACAAATTCTTAAATTTTGAAGTCAAAAGGACGATTTCTACAAAACAATTGAATTTTTAACCAAAAAGTATGACCTGTTAACAAAATTATTGCATTTTTAACTAAATAATTAAATTTTCAGCAAAATAATTAAATTTTTAACCAAATAATAATGTTTATAAAAAAATATAATAGTAGACCCTTAAACAAAATAATAATTTTTTTCAACAAAAGAACCAATTTTCAGTCAAGAAATTTGTCTTTTCTACCAAGATAAATTTTCAATAAAAAAAGGGGAAAAAGGAAAGTTTCTTGAGAAAAAGACAAATTTGATTAAAAAGAAGAAAAGGGTGAATAGGAAAAACAATGTGAATTCTGCAAAACGCATGTTATTTTAATGTTGTCACAGGCTTAAGATGGTTACTGTCCTACATGTCGAAAGCACTTTTGGTTAGAGTTGAATCTTTATTTTTTGATTATTTTTGCACGAGACTGTCCCGGTATATATCATCAGTCACGGACGCATTTTTATAATGCAACCAAGTGATCCGATGAAAGCAGTGTGTCTGACATATTGAACAAAGTCTGGTTTTTATCCCATCATTGTAGTCCTGGGTTGCAGTCAAGTGCATGATGGGGGAACCTACAGCTGAAGGTGGGTTCTGAACTACCAGAATCTTGGTAAACGTACATAGAAAAATTTCCAAAGGTACCAGCTCAGGGATCGAATCCCGGACCTCTGAGGCGAACTCCGAGCGTCTAACCAACTGATCCATTACACAGTCCTGCAAATAATGGGGCCATGTCAGTTGTTGGAAAGTGGAGGGTCATTTCCGAAGTAATTTTGTATTTAAAATCCGAATCCGCGGTCAGAATTGGCCTATCACGTCAGGATTTTAAGATATTTGAGGTTATGTACCCAAACAATGGCGTTTTTGGCTACATTTGAGGTTATGTACAAGAAACATAATTTTTTGGGATTTTTTCTTCAGTCGTATCATATAGTACTGCTCTTTCTCTTTAATTTGAGAGTCGCAGAATTCAATTACGACTCCCAAATTAAAGAGAAAAAGCAGTATTATATGATACAACTAAAGAAAAAATCACAAACAATTTGGTGTCTTCTCTACATAACCTCAAAAGTAGCGAAAACACCATTTTTGGGTACTTATGTACCCAAAATAATTAATATTTATAGAATATTAATAAAATATTTATAAAATATTGATGAATTAATTAAAATAATAATAATAATTATTATTATACCATTAGGCCTTTCGGGGTAGGTGAAATTACAATAATTTATAAAATTATTTTTGAAAACTTTATAAATAGAAATAATGTAATTTTGCGCAATTTTTCTCGCTACTTAGTCCCGGAAGTTGCAGAAAAATATTATTATCGCAAATCATTTTTTTTTTATCATCAGTATAAATACAGAGTCACCGGTGAATCATGCAGGAAAGTGTTGTGAGTATTTCCGGCTTCAGGTTCTACCCCACAAAAGAGATTGCCATAAACACGCTGTTTTTTCAATTTTTAAATTAAAACCGGCCGGCTGTGACGAATTTTTTGCAGTTGCGAAATAAGAACACGAGTAGGGCATTATATTATACGAATAGTGACAGAATGGGGGAAAGGAAGATGAAGTGGCTAGAAGAGATTCGGAATGGGATAACGCAAAGTGGAAAGGCATGTAGAACCATTTTTGCACGAGAGCTTGCATAAATATTTCTAGATTCTAGAATGTCTAAGAATTTCTCGCTAATGATTGAGGATTGTAAATTCTATAAACCAGCAATTCAATTGAGAACCCGCACCAAAAAAAACTAGTAAACGGAAAAATTATATTTAGTTTATACATAGTGGGGAGAATTATTTATAATTTTAATTTGCTTTATATAAAAAATGTATAAAATAAATGAAAATTATATGTATTTCCCACTATTTATAATTTATCCGCTTGGAAATTAATCCAAATCCTTCAAGGAAAGTTTTTCCAGTTACAGAAATTAAATTCAGTATTAAACTTTTTGTCATTTTTTAAATATTAAATCGACCAGGAAACTATTTTTGGAATGTGTCATATAACATACATCTCGCATAAAATCCTGGATACCTTTTTTAAATTCTTTAAAATCTTTTGAAGTACAAAAATGATTAAATCTTCGAAATTCCGTGAAATTCCATAAAATCTGACAAAGCCCCTTTGAATCTCTTAAGATGCTTAAAAATATCCCAAAAGCTTTCAAATCCTGGAAAATTGTCCTTAGACCCTTGAATCGTATAGAAATATCTTATAATCTTATGGAATATTTATATTTCCTTTAAAATACCTTGAAATCCGTCGAGACCCCTTGAAATTTTGTAAATCCTGTAAAAACTCCTTTGGATCTTTGAAATCTTCTGAATTCTTCAGAAATTATTTCAAGTATGTTAGAAATTATGAAAACTCTTGGAATTTTCTATAATCTTACGAAATTCTTTGCAATTCCATGAAATTCCTCTGAATCATTTAAAATACATAATACCCTTTAAAATCATTTAAGATTTTTTAAATCGCTTACATTTGGTGAAACTCTTAGAAGTTTTTTTTAATTCAAGATAAATTTCTTTAAAACTGATTAATCTTTGAAATCCTCTGAGACCCTAAAAAAATCCCTTGAAATTGCTTGGAATCTTATAAACTGTACTAAAATCTTTAAAATACTTTGAATTTTTTAAAATCTTTTTAGTTCTTCATCAGACAAAAATGATTTATGAGGAAACAGAACACAGTAGCATTAGTTTAATTTTTGTTTTCAAAATAGTAGCGAAACAGTTGCTTCCTTAAAAAAAGTCTTAAAAATGCTCAATAGTGGCGCGAGTTCGAGACCTGCTTTAAGAAAAGAAAGAAACAAAATCAATTTGGACTCAAATTAAAATCGCGAGCTTATAAAACGCATAAATTTTTGAAAATTTCTTAAAATTTAATAGACCATTTGATTAGCATCCCTAGATTTCTGATTATACTATAAAACATTCATTTACTTTTGCTGAAGAAATGCATAATTTCTGGGAAGCGGAAAAATTCCAAGACGTTCGTTAATTAGAAAATAGTTTATTTCTGTCCTCAAGGAATGCAGAAGCATAAAATATAAAGGATGGAACACAGCCTTATCGGTTAGAAATACTTGTGAAGGTACAATGTGAAAAAAAGTTGAAAGGCTTCAAAGGGTTATTACAGGTAATTAATCCGTGACGGTACTCACCTGGTCAGCCATATTGTAGCCGTCGTGGTGATACGACGTATGGTGATGCTGCGGTACGCTCAGAGACAAGTCGAGGTTGTCACTTCTCTGAAAAAAAAATT
>NC_046662.1:73000381-73022531 GCF_010883055.1 Belonocnema kinseyi | reverse complement strand
ATAACATGCCTGGAAGAAAATAATAATTGCAAGATACTTTAATATCTATGTAAATATTGCAATTCAATACTGAGGTGTTCCGTATTTAAACATTCTAATTATTTTTTTAATAAATAGCCTACTGTTCTGTTTTTGGTTTAGAATTCATATCATCTGGTTAATAGTTTTACCACTGGTTTGAAAATTTAATTCCATTATAATTATATTATTCCATTAATAGAAAACTACACTAATTTGTTGAGAATTAACTTCTTGTGTACATTTCATATTTTCGGATTAAAAATTCAATTTTTTGCAGGAAATTCGCCGACAATACAACTGTTTTGTTAAATATGCAGTTTTGTATAGAAAATTTGTCTTGTTAGATTGAAAATTCATATTTTTTGGTTGAGAATTGAGGAATTTCATAGAAAAATTATTTATTAATTTTTATTGAAAATTTAACAATTTGGTTAAAAATAAGTTTCTCTGTTGTTGAAAATTTATCATTCTAAATTCGTCTTTTTTGGTTGAATTAAAAAAATTTAAATATAATTTAATAAAGTAAATTAGGAAAGTACAATAAATTGTTTTATAATTTGTTAACCAAGTCCATCGACTCAATTCTTTTTAAACTAATATTTGTTTGAAATTATTAATTAAAAAAAATGACCTAGAAAACAATAAGAATCCTGTGGTAGGAAAATATATAACTGAATTCGATTGTTTTAACCAGAATTCTCTTTCTTTTATATCTGGAATTCCGACTAACTTTTTCAAATTATTTTGCATTATTTGAAGTGAGACAATTTCTGTCACTTTTATCACTATTACCTGAATGACCGGTGCGATTTTATGAACGATTCATGAAGCTGCCAGTGGATGGACATTAATTGCTAACGAAACGAGTATGCGTGCATGTTTATTAATAAGATATTTTTTTTCATTAGCGACAGCGACAGGTCGCCAACTTTAAATCTTTCTGGGCCAGCTGTGATTTATTCGAAGCAGGGAAAAATTGCGATTTCATCAAAATGTGACGGAATGAAATAAGTCAAGTATCGATGAAATTTAATGTTCATTTTAAAAACGGTTTGTAAACGCTTAAGTTCTGCAACGATTTTCTCTGGCCTTTATATTTTCTTTAAGTCATTCCACGTCATATAATTACAATTCCCTCTTTCGGTTTTACGCTGGCAGCTGCCACTTTATTCCGGGTAGTCATTCAATTAATGTGCGACAAAAAATAAGATTGGATCTGGATGCAGTTTGGTCACGTGATCGACTTTATAATGCAGCTCACGAGCCTTTTACGATTTGTGGTTGATCACAATCGACACTCGAGGCAAGCTTGTTGCGTAAAGGTATTCCAAGCCTTAGACTTACTGCACTATTGCATTTTTAAGAACAAAGATTGATTTTCTGCCAAAAAAAACGAGTTTTCAGAAAAATAATTCAATTTTGAACCAAAAAATGTTATCATTTTTAACCATAAAATACCAGTTCAGTTCGCACGTAAGTGGGGAAACAAGAAAAACATACGAATAGGGAAAAGACTGTAAAGCCTGCGATAAGTGAATAGAAATTACGGTGCTCAGTACTTTTAAAATATAAAGTTAAAGAACTGGAAATTTCTCTTAACAGAGAGTTTATTACTAACAAAAAATGTTGACACTATTTTTTTTCAAACTTTTGAAACTATTTTTATCCCGGAAGTGAGTTCCAAAACTGGCATTCGAATATCGATTACTGTACACGGTGTTGTCAAAAATAATTTAGAATTGTAAATACATGCGCCAGTACAAGAATGTAAATTTGAAGAGCCAATGTTAATTTAATGCACGAAGCTTGTTCACACCTCTCTATTTCTCAGATACTTTTTTCCTCTCCTTTTTTTTTCTTTTGTTTTTTTACATTGGCAAAAAGGACTTTGAGTAAATATTTGTAGGAGTCAATGTACTCAACTGCTGTGTGCACAGCTGCGGTTGAAGCTTCGCTGAGGCGTTGTTACACCTCAAGTGACCTTTCATTGAGCGCAGCTCGATGACTCAAAGGGCTGATCAATTGTGCCAAATTACAATTAGGTTGGATAATGGAACGGCAAATCCAGCAAAAAGTCGAATTTTTTTTTACAAATTAATTGACAATAATTACTTTAGTAGGGATCACCAGTCTGTCCTCTTTTTCACCTTAAATCAAGAATTTTTACTCAATTTCCACCTTTTCCATATTTTTACAAGGTTTCGTTTCATTTTTGAAGGACCATAAACAGAAATTAAAGAGACTAGAAAACACGATGTTTTTAAAAAGATTCTTTTTGATGATACCAATTTAAAATATAACATCAACGATTTATTCACTAATTTTTTATTTTAAAGGACATCGATGACAGCGATAAGATCACTAACTGTTCAATCACGAAATTCTAAATGTTCTAAAACAGGGAAAGTAAGACTATTTTTCACAAGAAGAGGAAAATATATTCTTTCTACAAAAAATTTTCCTGAAAAAAGAGCTGATTTTTAAACAATTTTTTTAACCTTTAATCCGAAAAAATGAAATTACTTTGAAAAGTATAATTTTTAAACAAAAAATGTGAATTTTGAACATAAAAGTTCATTCGAAAAAAATAGTTGAAATTGTTCAATGCTCAAGACGAAAACATAAATTTGAATTTTCAAGCTAAAAACACAAAATTTTCACAAAACAGTTTAATTTTCAGACCAAATTTTGTGAGTTTTCAACAAAGAAAGTTAATTTTCAACAACAAAAAACAGAAATTTTCAGAAAATAGTTAAAGTTTCTAACACATTGTTAAATATTCAAGCCAAAAAGACAAAATGTTTCTAAAAACAGTTTAATTTTCATATAAAAAATATTAATTTTCAATGAAAAAATTCATTTTCAATCAAATTGATACCAAAACAATTATAGTTGAATTTTCAACGTAAGAAAAAATGCTGTCATTCGAATTTACGGCTAAAAATGATGAACTTTCAACCAAAAATAGTTTGATTTTATTAATGGGTTCTATTAATTCAGTTAATTGTTATATAGCTTGGTTCTGCATGCTATGAAACTGAGTATTTTTAAATGATATTATTTTTTTATTTTCATAATAATACATTTTTCATTTTAGATCTTAGTACACTACAGTTTTTTTGGGCCTAACATTAAAAAATGGGTTTAACATTTAAGGGCTTTCAGGTGATAAAAATACATTGGAAACAAATTTAAATGTTTCAAGAAACAAAAACAGAAAGAGTCGATTTTTTAAATAGTAAATTTTGTGTTTGCAAACAATTTCTTTCTAACTTAAGTAGAAAAAAACTTTTAACAACTCAGGTTTCTGTACTGAAAATAACACACTAGAAAATAATTGAAGCGAATAAGGAATCAAAATCTATCAACTGACAAAAAATAATTTTTTTAATTCAAACATGAGCATTTTTCGATTCTGTTCTTGAACTATTTTGCCATGTTTGATCTTCTTGATTTTTTTTGTGATGCACTTCTAAAGTGCCGAAGTGTTCAACAGTTTTGTCCAAATAGTAAAAAAAATTAAACACAAAAATGATGATCAAACTTTCAAAAGAAAAGGTGCAAGTGTTAGAGGACAATTACGTTCAGCATTAACGAGATACTCATATAATATCAATCGTTTTTAATAATACATGAATTAAATTGCCCTTTTTGCCATTTTTCTTTACCTAGAATTGAACTACTGAATCGCTGCGATCCCTGTTATAGATCTTTCTAATATTTGTTCTAATCCTGTAATTGGAAGAACCTATAATACAGACGATTTAACTCATTTCAAAAGCAATCTCAACTCCAACAAAAACAATGTCTGTTTTTATGCAATAAAAGAACAGAGTATAAATGCTTTGACTTACAACACAGTGTCTAGTAAGAAAATGATAAAAATTATAATTACGTAAATAACTACACAACTATTGAATAAAACAAGATTGCTATTCTATAAAAGCAATTACTTTTCCATTACTTTTTCTTAGAAATTTTCTTAGTTTCTTATTTAAGAACATTCTTATAAAATACTTCAACTATCGAGCGATTGTTCATGTGACCACTCATCGAGTATAAATACGTTATTATAAAATTATAACACATTATATTGCATTTTTTCAACTCCTTCTAATGCACTTGGATTATCTTAACTTTTCGCGCAATCCTTCTCCTTTATGCCTGCTGACGGCTGACGGCTGACGTGATTGCCAGTGGATACACGATTTAACGATCGATAAAGTCATTAGAACCCGTTATCGGAGATTATAATAAAACGAGCTATTGCGACTCGTTTCCTAAGTCGTGGGAAAGAAACGACTAACTTAGTGTTCCAGACCTGCCGTGAGCTCGATTGGCAGGTGAACAAATGATGGCGATTTCTTTACATTTCCAGGCCTTCTAGTATAGGAAAAAATAAAATAAAAGAACCTAGAATCAACGGCACGCTTCGAAACAAAATTTGGCTGACGCTAATCTTCTCTCGATCGATTTATATCGACCATTTGTCAGACCGTATTTCCAAACCCGTTACCAACTTTTCAATATTCATTAAATTAAATTATATGTTTACAATTACCAACTTGATTGGCCAACTTGTGAAAGTGTAACCGGAATTTATTTGTAGAAAGGACGGTGTTTATCGCGTAAATGTAAATCATGAGTGCAAAAAGAGGACTTTTTTGTATTTGCATTTTGCTTTTATTTTGTGATGAAAATCTCCATGATTAAAGCTTATTTAATTTAGAAATTAGAAGAACTATTTATGTTTGTATCGGTGCGGGTATTGTTAATTAAGTAGGTAAGATTAGACTGCAGTAATTATTTGAATAATTAATTAAAGACTACGTTTAGTTGTTTCTAAGCTACGATAATGAATGAAGAATAATTGGAAATATTAAAATATTAGACAAAGAGGGAAAAGATGGCGATCTTTAAAAAAAAGGAGAAACAATGGGCAGAATAAATTCAGATTAATACCATAACAAAAATTAGGCTCCAACAAAACTGTTCCACATTTAACCATATAGTTGAATTTTCAAACTGAAAAATACATTTTTAAACAAGGAGACTAATTTTTAACGAAGAACATAAATTTGCAACCAAATACTGGAAGTTTTGACACAATGAGATAAATATCCAATCAAAAATACAATCGAATTCAAACCAAAAAAGGGTTCAAATTTTATGTTGAAAAGGCTGTTTTAACTGAACAAAATAAATGCTAATATTCAAAAAGTTGATTAAAAACATGAAAGTTATATTTCTTTTTTCAGTATAATACCATTTTCTGTCAAATTCGAGGGATAGATTTTTCGCGCGTCCACCATGAAATTCCCACTAAATAATTTTATTGGTTGGCTTATTATGAAAGGGGATAAAGCGGAATTCTGTTCTTGACCGCGGTTCAATATTTCATTTAGCAAGAATTGCCCACTTAAAGTAATGACCTCCTTATCGAATAAAATGCATATTCAGTGGGAGAGGAGACGATTTATATAAATCAGTACCTTAATTCCACTATTTATGGAAATGAGTAACGATAACAGTAGAAAATGGCGAATAGCAAAAAACGGTGGAATAGGTTTCACAGAAAAGCCATGAGTCGTTGAAAAAAGGGGTGAAGAACGGAGGAGATGCAATTATAGTTCTAAAAAAATAAAGCATTTATTATCTCAAAGTACAATTTACTACAGTGTATAATTCTGACGTAATCTTTATTGTCTCTCCCTGTGCGAATGCCTAATTATTCACAGCAATTTATTTTTCTATGTTTCACAATTTTAAATAATAAACAACGCAGGTGATAAATTTGGCTTGAAATTATAGGAATTTATAATGAGCAATGAGCAATAAGCAAAATATTTTAAAATAAGTACAAAATCATTATCCAAGCAGAGGCATGAAATTTGAGCAGTAAATGCGAATTAATATCTTGCTATATTTTAATATCGTAAATGGAAGTTGTTTTTCACATATGTAAATTAAATTTAATGTGGACGTAAATTAAAGTGTAATTATAATGACCGTGTATCTACATTAAATTTAATTTACATAAATAAGAGAGAAAAAGATCACGCAGGAGAGTTGAAGAGATGAAATTGCAAAACTGGAATATTTTGCTGCAGTTAGGAAAAATTTTGCATAGAATGACATTTCCATTTCTGTCCTTGAATTACGAATATTTGTATTTGCATGCAGTTATTTTCTTAAACACAGAACCTTTCCAGCATTCATGTTTGACATTCAAAGAAAATCTATCCTTCAATGAATAATAATCAGTTGATTTATGTCGTGTAAAAAACTGCTTTAATGTTGCAACGGCATGAAATAATTATGGGACATTTAACAAGACAAAAAGCTTTTTAACAAGAGAATTATTAGGCTAAAACAATAGAACAAGAAAATAGGAATATTAAATATTATGAAGTATAACTTTTTACAGGGTGTCTATTCAAATCCTGGACAAAAAATAAGTCATTCCCTAAAAGTACTTAATTAATACGTCCAATTTAAAAATAATTAGTTCCTGAATTCTAGTGTTGCATAACGATACGAGGTGCTCGGTTCTCTTGCTCATTTCAGTCGTTCGAGAAGTATTCTCAAAAACTGAGAATATGATTCTCTATTTTGTTTATATCGTCCCATCTCATATCATTTCATCTCGTTCCTCACTCGAGCTACCAGCGGAAACGCCATTGACTTAAATGTAAGGTTATCAAATTTAAAAAATAGTTGATAAAAATGGCCATACACGTACGTTCCAAAACAGTTGTATTTAAAGAATTCCTGTACAGAAATTTGAGGACTTTTTCTGGCTTATAAAGTCACCAGTAAAAAATCTTCATTTGAACGTTCAGAGATTCAAGCACATGAAAAACGGTCTTTTTTAAGTTTATTTTTGCAAAAAGAAAATTATTTTTTAAATAAAAATTTCTATCAAACATTTTAAAAGATCCTAAAATATTTTAAATTCCGAGTAAGATTTCTTCAAACATTTTTGAATTCTGGAACTATGTAGAAAATTTCTTATGATCCTTTAAAATATCATAAAACCTTACAGGTCCCACAAAATTTTTCTAAATCTTATGAAATTATTCAGAACTGTATGCAATTTTTTTAAATAATAGATCAAAATTATTTAAATCATTAGAAATTCCTTGACATTTATTAATTCGCTTAGAAATTACTTATAGCTTTTTAAAAATCCTAAATTCGAGCCTTAAATATCTTGAAATCTCTTCAAAAACCTTTAAAATTCCTTAAAAATCCCCTTTAAACTTTTTTATTTATATTGAAACTATTTCAAAGAAATAATAAGAATATATCTCAAAAAATTAAAAAAATCTTCATTAAATCCGATTCTTAAATACGGAAATTTGTTTTTAATATTCTCGTAATTTTATTATTCATGTGAAACAAGTTTTTAAATATCCCGCTTAATAAATCAGTACACATTATTATAATAATTATTATTGAAAAAGGTGTGTAAATAAGCCTTTTTTGGTCCCAGGAATCTATAATTAGAGAATAATTTTCTTTATGCATCAGATTTAAGATATAACCACAAGGATCATACAGAAAATAAACTAACGAGATAAAAAAAGGATTATACTATTGAAAATCATAGTTAGGAACCTTAATTATTAATGAAAGAAGTATATAATTTAATAGAAATACATATTTTACTCTGAATGCTACGTTTTTTGTGCCTCATATATTTACTTTCATATTTTATGACACTACTAATGACATTTGTTTTTTCACGAATGTTAGTTTTGACACTGACAACGCAATTTGATCGAAATATACGATCTTTCGAGAAGCTCGCTTATATTAGATGATATGAGATTAGATTTCATAAAAAAAGACGAAAGATTTTCTCGTTGCTTCTCATTTCTTGTATTTCTCGCTCAAAAGCAACACTACTGAATTTCATAAATTTGAATAATAATTAAAACAAATTTTGATTTAATCTTTTTATACATTAAATTCAATTAAAAAACTCTTCCAATTCCTAATAATTCAAGCGAAAGTATATAAATTTTTAACCAACAATGGAATAGTCTTATTTTTAGTTAAGATGATTAATTTTCGATCAAAAATAAAAACAAATTGTCAACAAAATATTTAGTTGGATTTTCAAGAAGAGTTATGAATTTTTAATTAATAATATCTAACTGGATATAACTAATAATAACTAATAACATCTTTAACTGGATATTTAGAATTTCGAACCAACAAATGAATTTTCTACCACAAAAAACGAATTTTTAACAAAATACATTAATTTTCAACTAAGCAAAATAAATTTTAAACCAAAACTTGAATAGTAAAATTTTAAATAAAAAAATTAATATTCAACCAAAGAGATTAAATTTTAACTTAAATAATGGAATATTGTATACTGCATTAGTTAAATTGTCAGTTTAATAAATAATTTCGAACTAAAGACAAATTTATTTTCAACATAATAGTTCAATTTTCAACTTAAATAATTAAGTTTTCAGTTTAAAAAATTTGTTTTTAACCAACAAAAAAACTAATTTCCGCCAAAACGTTAAATCTTTAGCAAAAAATAACGATTTTTTAACAAAACACATGAACTTTTAGAGAAAGATAAATTTTAATTTAAAAATTAGACAGTTGAATTTCCACTTTTCAGTTGCAAAAATTAGTTTTCATCTAAAGAGATGAATATTTAACTAAAAGTAATTTTCAATACAACTATTACATTTTGAATCGAAAACATAAAATTTTAAATAAAATGATAAATATTTAAAAAGATGAATTTTTTACAAAAGAGTTTAAATTTGTACCGAGTAGTTGAATTGTCAATTCGAAAACATGAATTATCAACAATAAATATAATAGTTGATATTTGAACTAAAGAAGATTTTTAATTTGAATTATAACTAGTTGAATTCAACTAAAACATACGTACTTTAAAAAAACTGTTCAATTAAAAAAAACTTAAATATTCAGTTAAAAAAATTAATTTCCAAAATACAAAAAAAAACTAATTTTCAACAAAGCAGTTAAATCGAGTAATATAAAGCTACTTTTACAAATGAAAAAGCATTGTTTTTTATTTTTGCATCATCATGAAAAGAAGTAAGCACACTTTTGAAACAATTTCCTGACTGCAGAAAAATTCCCGGAGATTCCCATGTTTTTCGAGATGTATAAAAATTCCCTGACAATTCCAGGTTTTGCTGGTTCTCCAGATAAGTAGACAACCTGTTTTTATTCTGGGATTCATAAAAAATTTAAATTAATTTTCGTGTAAAATTTTACGGGAACTGAACCTGATTCAGAAAATAATAGCTTTCAGTTATGTGCGAAGAGCTCGGCACGTTTTTCAAACTTCTTATGCCGATTGATTGCGCGATTTGGCTTGCGAAAACGGAATTAGAGCAGAGAAAACGACTTCGCAATGAAGCCGAAGCGAGAAAGTATTACTAAAACACGCTGATCTTTTTGAGCAATGATTCACAAAGTAGTCGAATAAACAGAAAATAATTTAATGTATCAAACCAGGAAAGAAGATATAGATTCAAATTAAGAGAAATCATGTTTGAATGTCAGAAGTTACTTTCTGCATCTTAAAATTAGATTTTTGAATTGTCTTGCTCATGCTGAACATTTTTCAGAGATTTTTATTAAAAATAATAAGCAAGGTTATTTCGATAAGTTTTTAAACATCGCTATTAACAAAATTGGATGACAATTGTTGTAACTTCACGGAATCTTTTGTAATTTTATCAATTTAATTTGTTAATTTAATAATTCAACAGTGATGAGTATTAAGAAGAGAAATTTGAAGATGCTCATTTCCTGATTTATTCCCCGACCTACATTCAGAATTACAACATCGAATGTCTCAGTGTTTTAAAACCATTAATATATTATGCAATTTTTATTTTTTAAGTATTGTTTTATATATATACAAACAAATAACTAAAAGCGATCAATCAGCGAATACGAATCGTAATATACTATATATATTATATAAATTTGCAGTTTATTGAAAATGTATATTAAATTAAGTTTACAGCTGAAAACTAAAATGTGAATTTGAAATCCAAAAATAAGAATTTCAAAACAAATAGTTGATTTTTCAACTAAAAAGATGGAATAAAACAATTTCAAATCTATTAGCATTGAAAGTTATTTCAAAATCTTTTTATACAAATTCCCTCATTTTCCCCTAATTTCCAGATTTTCCTTGCCTTAAGGCCACCCTGATTTAGATTCAAAATTTTAGTCAAGCTTTATTTAGAATATCTCGAATTTATATACACAAAATTTGGACTTGTTCGAAATTAATTTTAAATTTGCAATATATAATAAACTGACATTAAAAAAAAAAGGTTTTATACTTTATTTGACATAAAAAAGTAATGTTAAAGTTCTTACACCAGCGCATCAGCATTATATTTAAATCATTATTTAAATGCCTGGAATTTTGGAATTGTAAATTAGACTAATGTTCAAAGTTAAACAGATTTTTTTCCTGAAATATTAAGCATTCACACTTGAACGAATTGCTCAACTGCTGAGCTTCATAATCTGAAATATTTCAGCTTTGAACAATTTAAGGTAGTAGTCGTATCAGAAATAAGGTGTCTGGAGAATAAAAAGTGTTCAATATGAATTTAAGAATTAAAATGGTATTATCAGTCAGGGCCTTGTGAAAGAAAAAACATTATTTTGTATGAAAAAGGTTTAAAACAAATTTGAATTGTAATAAGTCATGGCTTTTCCAGGGAAAAAATTCCGTAGGACTTTACTATTTCGAATTCAAAAAATAAGTAAATAACATTCAAATATAATTTTGTTTAAATAAGTGGTTTCAGCGATTTCAGCCATACAACATTTTTTAATTTCAAATTCGGATACAGCAGAGTTGTAGAGAATGTTTTCCCCGAAGAAATAAGTTATCAATAACTAAACTTCAACCATTCTTCAAAAATTGACAATAATAAGAAAAAATGCAATTGCAAAAAACATTGTTAAAATAAATTTATTCAGTAAGTAGCCTAAAGCTTTGAACTTATAATTTTGAAAGTATTCATTAGAACTTGGTTCAATTTGTTAAAACACAAATATTCAAAATTATTTTAACTATTACAAGACATTCTATTTTTAAATCACATAATTTTCCCAATTTGAACAAATTGGAAACTAAAATAATAAAATTTTTATTCTAAATTTCGTTCATATTGGCAGAAACGGTGATATAATCATGATTAAAAAAAGGATATTTTTGAAATTCTTGAGTTTCTCCTATGTCGATTTGTACTTATATTAAATCCCCATTGCTCGGACTCAAGGGAATAAATAAGAGGCACACTCGAATTACCACAATTACGCACAAATTACCATCCCCGTCTCAGTTATATTGCATCGCTGGACGGATGTGTTCCTTTCGTTCCTCTCAACTTTCCTCCTCCTTTGCCCCGGTTCCTTTTACCCCCAGAGATCCACAGTTTCCTCAACCAAAGTATACTTTGCCAGTAACCATGCTCATGTGAAGACTCGTAAAGAACAAAGACACAGAGAATATACTTTTCAGGGCCCTCTAAGTAGGGAAAAAAGAAGAAAATATTAGCAGATAATTCCCTTCTACATTGTGGTTTACGATACGTAAAAAAAATTTCAACTCCACAGTGCCAATTTTCTTATTTTTGCAAAAAAGTGTTGCTTGACTAAAAACCAAATTAGTACGGTTCCACTTATGAACTCCATAATACAGAATTATCTCTCGAAGGGCGAAGAAAATTATTGTGAGAAGAAGATATTATCTGAAGTTTTTCTGTCATTCTGCCTATTTGTTACAAAACTCTGGAACATTTCAAATTGGAAGATATACATTCCAAATCCCATACAATAACAGTTTCGGGACGTGCCTCGTACTGGCCTTGTTACTAAATCGGAACCCTACGCCCGACGAACGTCAACAGTCAGGGCCACCTTCCAATTATTAATAGAGAGTGGTCGCAAACCTCATTTTTAACATTCCTGAAGTTTTTCCTGATTTTACCCTGATTTATTCTGCCGTCCAAACTAAAAAGATACATAAGTTACATTTTTATGAAAAATGAGTTTTTGGTATCGTTGGATTCGTATGAGAAAGCTGCATCTAACTGCGTTAATAAAATATATTAATTATTAATATTTATTGCAAAAAACGATTGTTTATAAATGAGAAAAGTCGAAAAAGTTGAAAGATACAACAGAAAAGGATACACAAAGCACTTTGCGTGTCCTAAAAGTTGTACAAGGAAGGCAATACGTCATCAGCATATACATGAAAAAGAACCTGACGAACTTTGTGACATTTTTGCGTTGTAAAAACAAACACTACAAGATTTTTAAGAATCCTTTGAATTAAGAAGAATTGCGTGAATTTAGAAGAATTCAATCGAACCAAAAAAATTGAAGAGAATTCTAAATAATTTTAAAGAATAAAAAATAAGTCAGATAAATTAATGATCGAATCAATTTTCATCGAAATTCCGTTAGCGTAGAAAAAATATTTTCGGTGAGCCCATCGGAGCTGGAAAAAGGAGACTAGGTTCACTAAAAGGCTGCAAGTGTAGCAAGTCTTCTGTGAGCCTACGCACACTACACACTTACATTAAAATACCCAAAAATATTTTAAATCCTTTGAAATGAAATGAAATTACAGAAATAAATCACAAATTCCTGGAAATCTTTTTCAAATACCATCAAATCTTTCAAATTCTTCAGATTTCCATAAAATTATTTAAATCTGTCAAAATGCCCCGAGAAGTTTTAAATCTTGTACAATCTTTTTAAAATTCCTTGAAAATTTCTGAAGATATTGAAAAATGTTTTGGAACTTTTAAATTTGAAATCAATTGAAAATTTTTTGGAATCTTTTTAAAATATCCTAAAATCTTTCAAATTCTGTATAATCTTTGGAAATATCTGGAAATATTTGAAATCCTACGAAATCCCGCAATTCTTTTGAGTACGTTCTTAGAAAGCAATTAAACTAGTATAAAATCCTGCTAAATTACATGAAAGATGATATTTCCTGAAATTATGGGAAATTTATTAAAATACTTTGAGAGATTTTAAAATTCCTTGGAATCTTTTAAAATATTCTAAACCTTATAGATTTGATCAAATCGTTTCATATCTTCTAATATTGAAATTTTATAAATCAGTTGGAAGCATTCGAAGGTCTATTTCAGATCGGAACCGTAAAAATCGCGACAATTTTAATTGCGATTTAGAAGTCTTTGATTAAAATTGGTATTCATGTTATTGCCGAAGTTATAAATTCTAATACGCCTCACTGAACATAGGTCAAATATTAATTCTGCTGTCATCTATTATTAATGCTCATTCTAGATTTCCGGAAATTTGAAGTACCTTGAACTGACCTTGAAATAATGATACCAATTTCCAATTCATTCGCTATTAAAAAATTGACTCACTGATGATATTTTGTAAACCGGTTAGCATACGTAGATTTTTGGTTAAGGTACCAGAAAGGTCGTTCATGCCAGATGTGGAAAGTAGCCGATCACGAAGGAATGCGAGGCATCGCGAATCAATTCCACAAATGCAACGGGTTCGCGGTTGAGGCGCCAGTTTTGTGTTCAGTATTTCATGCGTTTGTATTACAACCCCTAGAAACCGTCCCCCCACCCCATTCTACCTGCAGGATACTCCTAATCGTTCGGAGGAACGTAGAAACAACGGGAACGGAACGAGAACAATTCCTTCGCCATAGTACATCCTATCAACCGAGAGGAATTCAAATCAGCTCGATATGCATGAATGTCTATGATTTCAACCATAATTAGAATCCGATGAAATAATTTTCAATCATTAATCTGACAGATTCTTCAAATTGTTGGAATTTTGTATTATTTGATATTATATATTTGTTTTAAAAGACACCGGTAAAGTTAGCGAAGTCAGTTTAACTTCAATTGAAAATAAAACTAATTTAAATGTAGAAGGTTCTAATTATCCTTCGTAACAAACCAGAAATGAAAAAGTAATCAATTATTATTATCAGGGTAGCTGCAGGTCAGGGAAAACCTGGAAATCAGGGAGAAGTCAGGGAATTTTGTTGACTTCTTCACATTAGAGGTTTAATCCCAGCTATCACTACTCTTTACCAAAATCCTTTTCTTTCTTACTACATACGTTCGAAGATTATTTTTGCAATAAAAACAGTCACACGAACCAAAACATGTTCTCTAATACTTAAAAGTTTCTATTTTTATTAAAAAACACACTACAGTTATCACTGCACTGTGTTATACAGGGTCATTTTTTTAACTTGAAACTTTTGATTCGTAACATTTTTTCATAGAGTGCCTTTTTTTCGAGATATTTGAAAGTTTCAAGTTAAAACAAAATCATTTTGTATATTCAATTATTCATGAAGAATACGAAAAAAGACACATCAATTTAACATCTTACTAACTTTATTCAAAGCAACGGATGTTAACCGGATGATGCTGCAGTGGTCTAGTCAGTCTAGTGAATACGCTATATCAGTGTTGATATTGTAGAATCTCATTAATTGCGTAATTGAAATTACAGTGTGCAAAAACCGATTTTAATACTTTCAATTGGATGTAATTTATATCTGATAGATATTAGTGATAAACAATAATCTTGGACCTTAAAGTTGTTTCGTGAAATTATGTAAGAGAGAGGAAGCTGGACAGCAATAAGGAAGTAACTACATCAAGACAGAAATGAGAGATTATGTCAAGATGTAAATGGAAACTGCTTTTTATTGTGCTCGTTTAAGAGTTATGTGCCTTGACTTGACTTGAAATTTGATCCTTCCTACAAAGACTTAGTCACCAGTTATAGCAAAATATGTTAGGTACTTTAATATGGATCTATAAACTATAAAGTGTGCTAAACTTAGAAAATGCTCTGAATAAAATTAAAAATGTACGAAAACGTTTAAAAATAAATTTAGCCGATAAAGAAAATTGTAATGCAATTTTTATAATCGATGGAAACATGTATCTGCAATTACATATATAAAGAACTTTATAATTCTCGTGATTATTTTAAATTTCTAAGATAAGTATAACTTTCAAATTACGTAAATTCTCTTATCTGGCGTTTCTCCTTCACTTGCAGTGTTTTTCAGTGAGAAAATGATAGCTTGAAGCAAGGAACTGAGAAATTGATGAATAGCATTTGGATCGCGCGAAAGTATTGAGAGATAAGCGATTTCAAATGGCAATCCGTCGCTCTCAACTTTGTTTCACCATATAAATTACAGCTTCCCCAGTTAAGACTTGTACATGTGCATTCGGGTTATAACTTGCAGGTTGTATCTCATTAGAAATAACTTATGGGTGCCAGAAACACAAAAGTCATTTACAGGTTTTGCAATTCGGTTGAAAATTAATTAAGTGGTAACAAATTATTATCATTTCGTATATCAATTTTGCATCTTATTCATCAATCATTTCCCATTCCTGTTTTTCGGCCTCGGGCTAATTTCATATATTCAAAGTGATGTCAATAGTAACATCAAATTTAAAAAATAGTAGCAAGATAGTATCAGGGAATTTTCTAAATATTAAATCGGGGATTAAACTATTTTTTTTTAATCTGGTGTAAAATATACATCTCTTATAAAATAAAGTGAAATTCTTTCGAATTTTTAAAAATACGATAAACGTTTTGAAATCTCTAAAATCCCTTGAAATTTCATTTCATTTATTCCATAAAGTTCTCCAGGAATCCACTGAAATCACTTGAAATCATTTAGATATCATTAATATCCTGGATAACTTGTTAAAATCCTTTTAAATTTCTGAAATCAATTGAAATATTTTCAAATTTCAATTTTCGAGATGGTGGTCATGTCATTTTCGCCAATCTAGCGAAGAAGTTCGAAAGTATGTTGCGAAGAAATAGTGTCATCAGCGGCAAATTACGAGAAAATAGTATAGATACAAAAAATGTGACAAATAGTGTCAATAATGTCGGGAATCCGAGCCCTGTATTTTAAATGTACTTCTATTTTTTAAATTTCAAATTGTACTTTGAAGGCTCCACAATCTCAACTTTCAATTTGAAAGGCAAATTTCAACCTCATTTTTTTTAACAATTAAATTTACTGCTTGCATATATAAAATCCTAAAAATAAATCAAATCTCATCCAATTAAAAAATTAAACACGGTACTAAAAAACGAAACTAAATTATTCGACTCGCTCTTTGTTTTATCCGTTTCATCCAATCGCAAACACTCGTGAAAATATCGCAGTGGTGAATCGGGAGGGAAATTAATTGAAATTTTTTGAATACTCTGATGAACCTCGCAGTTATTCAAGCACGGATTTATATTTAAAATTACGTTTTGTTTGCTGGCTATATTGCATTTACGGATACAAAATATAAATGAAATGTGCAGCGTGGGTGTGTACTTGTGTAGAATTGGAAAGGGGTTGAAAGTAGGGATGGAGAAATGGAGAATGAGAGGAATAAAAAAGCGAAGCTGGTTTGGTGGATGTCAATAGAATATTTCGTTTTGTTTTTCAGACGAATTTTTGTATTCCCTCGACCACTCGTGAATGTTTAATCTGTTAATTTGTGTTTGTTCGATGATCTCCAGTCTCTTTGAAATCGCTGAAGGGTTTCGAGTACCAGAATAAAAAAATTAACTTGAGGATTAATATTTTCTCACATTTCAAACATCTGAGAGAAAAATTTTATCCTTACATTTGTTGTTAAAGATTCAATAACTGAATTTAATGCCATTTGAAGAGGACCAAAAAATATATCCTTTTTCAAAAAGTCTTTGAACTCTGGTAACTTTGAAGGCACTAAAGTAAACTGTAAACATGTTTATTTCTAGCAGTTATTTTTTAAGTAATGAGTTTGTTTTCCATGAGCGTAATCTCTAATAACTATCGCTAATATTCATACCAATCAGCACGCATTCCTGAAGTACACAACTTGACATCAAGAAAATATGATAAATTGTCAAATGTATTATTCCGGAATCATTTTTTATTCTACAATCTCGTAACTTAGATTTTAATCTATGGCATAAATTAAAATGAATTACTCATAGGTGGAAATAAGAAAATTCTATTTTTATATGCGGATTTTCAAAGTTCAGATACCATGACAAGTATACTTAATAATTTAAAATTTAAGGTGTAATTTTATAAGCATTATTATTTTTAATTTTAAACCTACTGTATTTAAGAAAATTTTCCAAATATATTCCAATTTTTGTACTTTGAATTTAATAGCTTTGACTTAAAATTTTCTAAGTTTCATTTTTTTAATTTAGTTTGCACATAATATGAAGCTTTTATTATTTGAATTTCAATAACATAAAATAACTTTAAATTGCACAAACACCTATATCTTAATTATATATTTAGACTGAAAAGACTTTCACCTTAGATCTTTCTAAAATTGCAATCTTGTATTTTCAAATGAAACCACTTTCTGTATCAGAGATTTATTTTAAACTTGTTTTTCCTGAATTTTTTATTTTTTTTTTAACTTTAAGGTTTTTGAATTAAAGCACTTTCCAAGTTTTAATTTTCTACAAATTAAATTGCTGCGTCTATGTATATTCCTCCTGGAAAATTAGCGGAGCGGGAAAAAGGGATAGAATAATTACAACTAACCAAACTTAATAAGAAATTTAACTGCTCATCCCAAATTTCGGAACGACGAGACATCAAAATTAAATTCATTCCAAATTCGATCCCATTAATTGTATGTTTCGAACTTTGAAATTTAATTAGATGTAGCTATCTAAAATTTTAATAAGTCAAAGAAATTGGAAAGATATTTGCAATAAACTTACCGGTCCCTTTTTTTATTCTGCACTTATGGATACGAAATTGGTATGTATGAAGGACAAAGAGTTTGTGCACAGAGGAGATTCTATCGACTGCAGGGGCTTGTATTTGTTAACAATTACTGTGATTTTAAATTTAAAATAACCAAGGCCAACCAACCGAGGAAACTCTGTGTTTGCTCTCAACGGCTATTCAAAAATAAGATAACCCAAACTGTTAAAATACAAATGTTAAAAATTTCAATCTTTAACAATTGAGATATTTAATATATATTCCATTACTTGTGGAATAGAAAATTTTTGGTCAAAATATTTGTTTTTAGGTTATTTTTCAGCAATGTTTGTTCAGGGCACCAAGTGACCCAAAGTACCTATGGTTTTTATGGCATTTTTGTGGACTTGTCTTAACTAGTAAAAGTACTGGATTATTAATGTAAAATATTCAATGAAATATACAATTATTTGTCTGCTTATTCATATAGAATACATAAAAATTGTTTGGTTTGCAATTCCTTTTTTATGAACTTCTAACATTCGGCAAGAGTGGTCCCATCTGTTACCAAAATAATAGAAAAGTTTATTTTATTTTCTTTAGTATGTACTAAAAGATGAAAAATTTGAGATCTAAAGTTAGTTTGAGATAATACCCATCATAGTTCATTTAAAAATGTTTATAATCATTGGAGAACATGAAAAAAGTGGAACGGATGGGATATAGGAGGGTGGTAACGGATGGGACATTTGGCCTTTCGTCTGACCATTACCCTAAGGACGGCCCTTAAAAGATTCTAAATTTGCATTGTGAATTCTGCAGAAGAGAAGCGAACGAATTTTGAAATTACTTCAAACCTTTTGTATTTAAAGTGGTTTATAAATGTTTAAGAACTTGAATGACAGAGATATTCTTAACTATTATAATTCGGTCAGATTGTACTTACAGGATTCAAGGAAAATCGTACGTATTAAATTAAATACACTATTTCTAATAAGTTAATCTATTTGCAAAGGGATTGAAACCTATATAAGAGTACATCTTAAGTTTACGAATGCCATAACTCTGTTAGTGAGCTGATACAAACTTTCTAGTTTCTTTTTGAACTCAGTGAAGTTGCGAAATTATTATTCTTGGTTTTTCTGACCATATTTCATCCACATTTTGGAAAGTTATAAACACATTTATCATACTGTGATTTACATTAATGAAAACATATTATCATATAATTTTCTGACTAGACAATTTCATTGAAACTTGAAATATAATTTTTTGACTTTTTTTACAGATAATGGAATCAGTTCCTAAAAAAGATCAGATGACCAAATCCGCTAAAGATTATTATCTTGTTGCGAAAAAATGCTGTAAAAACTGTCTTAGGCTTGAGCACATTCCATCATTTCCAAAAATTTGACAATTTTACTTCAAACTCAGATAGAAAATTATACATTAAACTAAAACAATGTTATTCAATTATAAATCAAATTTTACAGGAATAGTTACATTTTCAGTTAGAATAATAAATCTTCATGTAAAAAAAATATCTTTTAACCAAAGAAATGAATTGTTAAGTTAAATGATAAATATTAAACCAAATAATTTTTCAACCCAATAAAAAAATTGTCCACAAAATAGTAAACATTTTTAACTAAATACACAAATTTTCAAATAAAAATATATAATTTCATTTGAAAAAATCAAATTTCTAGAAAAAGTAGAACAGTTCAATTTAAAAAAAATACATATATAAATTTGAACAATTAGTAGAATTTTTAACACAAAAGATTATTTTTCTACCAAAAAAAGTCAAGTTTTCAACAAAATACATTAATTTTTAACTGAAAAAGATTAATTTTCTAAAAAAAAAGTTAAATTTACAACATAAAGGCAAAACGAACTATCAACTAAAATAGATCAATCTTCAACTTGAGTCATAATATATTCTCAGTAAAACTAATAATTTCCAAGCTAATAAAATATATTTTCAACGAAATAGTTCAATTTTAAACCAAAAAGATAAATTTTCAAACGAGATTTAATTTCTTCAAAAAATGATCAAAATGTCTACAAGTTTTCAACCAAAATCAATTTTGTTTTTCATTTTCAAATAAAAAAAATAATTTTCAAACAAAAAATTAAATGGTTACATTTTTAGTTAGAAAATCCAATTTTCTACTGAAAAAACGAATTTTTAAGAAAATAGTTAATTTTCACCCATAGTAATGTTTTTTTTAGCAAATAAGGTGATGTTTTTATTAATGAGACAACTTTTCTACCAAAAATAAGAATTTTCAACAAAATAGTTAATATTATACCTATAACAAATAAATTTTTAACTTAGAACACATAAATTTCCAATAAAAAGATTAATTCTTAACCAGACGAATTTATAACGAAGAAGATTAATTTTTAAATGAACATGAAGCAGTGAAAGTTCCAGTTAAGAAATTTACACACATCAACTACAACAAAAATAATATTCACAAAAATAGTCAAATTTCGAACAAAAAAGTGTTTTCAATTAACATGATGAATCATCAACCAAAATTGCAATAAAATAATCAAATTAACTTCCACTTCCGTTTATAAAAAATTATCTAACTCTGTCAATTTTTTCCTGACTTTCTAGAATTTTCCGACCCGCAACAACCCCGTTTTATTTGAACGAAAATAGCTCTTTCAGAAAGTATTGAGAGACGAGGGAAAACTGCTTTGATAGCTTTGCGGAATTTCCCTTTGTAAAGTTTTCCTTGCATAAAACTAAAAACTTTTTTTTTATACTGACGGAATATTCATGTTGCAATTTAATTTTTGTGCAATTTCCGATATTGGTTCTACCTTAATTTCACGGCGGTGGACAGCAAAGGGCTCCTGATCTTTTCGTTTTTAAATTTCTTTTTGGTCATGATCCCTGCAATTTGAGCTTTGTATGCTTTTAATCTCGAGTGTTGGGCAGGTAGATGAATATAAAAAAGTATGGTACTCAGGGCACGGTGTACCCAAGGAAACGAGTTTCGTTCCTCCAAGACGAAGCAATAGGAAATGTGAAGGGAGAAAAAAATTTAATAGGAAGGGCGGTCTACTCATTTATTTGAAAATAGATTACCTAAGTATAAAATACGGAAGATATGTGAAAAGGTAACTTCGAATTTCTATACGAATTTTAAAGTATAAATTACTTCTGAACCAATAACATTTATATTACTTATATTTATATATTAATAATAATTTTTCAAATTGCGTCATAAAAATTGTGATAATTTTAAACTAAAATTCTGTCAATATAAATGATTTTAAATTTTCACTTTCTTTTGTAATTACTTAAAAAAATAAGGGGAAACTGAAATTGAATTTTATTTCCGCAAGTTTCGCAATCGTAAAAACAGTCATTAAAAATGTTATTTAGAGTTGGAATTCGATTTCTCTTTTATATTTTCAACGACCGCCTTTGACTGAACGTCCAATAAATCAAAATCTCAAGCAGATTTACAGCTTTCCTGCTTTTATAAATAGAGTTAATAAAAATGAGAAAAATAAAATTTTATTTAAATTTCGAGCACAGATGACAAATAGATATGACCGGTTATAATTAATGTTTGTTTAACATAATCTCAGGAACGCGGTTAAGCTGGCGATTTGCATTTCAAGAAAATAAGATTAATCCAAGGAGTATCATATGCCACATATTATTATTATTACACCATTAAGCCATTTCCCTTTCGGGGTAGGCGTGACTCACTCGGTAGGGGAAAGGAGTAGTGTGTGGGAGGGATAGAGATTTTTCAGATTGATCCAGAATTCTCGTGCAATTTAAGTAAATAACACGTTCGTTCCGCAACACTGCTCCGACCCAGGTTGCTGATCAATCTCTACCAATCAACCCAAGCGAAGAACCTCACGAAGTCGTTTTATAAGGTTCCCCAGTTGGGTCCATTAGTAGCCAAGGTCTTTGTTTCAGGCGTCATTCACTCTACTGACACTCTTTTTATTAACTATTTGCCGCCATACTTTCCTGTCCTGGCATACTTCTCTAGCTTCTTTTATGTCCATGCATTTTTTCATGCAGGCTCTCGAGTTTCTGTGACTTCTTACGTCTCTTCTAACTAGGGTCTCATTCACACATTCTAACCATTCTTTCCGCGGTCTATCTCTGGGCACGCTGCCATTTACTTTACCTTGATACACTTGTTTGGTTAGTCGTTTATTTGGCATTCTCTCAACATGTCCGAACCATCTTAACCGATTTCTTTCCCATGTGTCTACTAGCGTCTCTTCTGCACCACATTCTTTTAGACTTATCTCGTT
>NC_046662.1:72996472-73000281 GCF_010883055.1 Belonocnema kinseyi | reverse complement strand
TAAATAATATAAATAACCATGAAGACATAACGCATCCTTGTCTAACTCCTTGAATAATATCGAAACAGTCACTCAGTTTCCCATTCACACTTACACTCGCTTCGATACCTGTGCATATTGATATTTATAATTTGCAATTATATTCGCGAATCTTTTTTCCTCCCACAATTTGTTCAAGAAGTCGTCCTCTACCCATTTCTGTAAAAAAATGGTCAAACAATTTCAAGGTTTTTCTAAGCATAACAATAATTTTTCATAGTACACAAGAGCGCCTGTATAGGATGGACTGATTTAATACTTCCAATAAGTGCTGGTAGCTGATAGTAGTTTCACAGCCATGTAGCAGTGTTTAAACAAGCATTAAATAGTTACAATTGCAGTAAAAAAAAGTTTTCAAGTAAAATGGTCAGTATTCATCTGAAAAAGTTGAATTTTAAACTAAAAAGATAAATTTTCAACCAAAAAATAAATAGTCAAATTTTCAACTGGAGTAGTTAAATTTTCGATTCAAAAAATGCATTTTCAAACCAAACATAAGACAGAGTTTTCAACAAACTAGTTTAATTTTTTTTCAACTGATAATTTGGAACAAAAGGGTGTAACTTTTAAACAAGAAGCTGAATTTTCAAACAAAAAGATGAAATTTCCTTTGATGTTTCAACCAAAAAAGACTTTCATTTTAAATCAAATGCCGTGGAATTCAATAACAAGGAATGATTTTTTAGCGAGATAGATGAATTTTCAAACCAATTGTTCAATTTTCAATAAAAACAAATTAATTCCCGACAAGATAGTACATATAAATTCCCTAAATATTACAGTTTTTCCATATAATAAAATATGCAAATAAAATTTTCTTTAGTTCTTCTTTCCCGATAAATAAATTTCTATTTTATAAATTTCAAATTGCACTGAAATTACTCCACAGTGTCAACTTTAAATTTGAAAGGCAAATTTTCAGAACGATTTTTTCAAAAATTAAATATTAGGAGTAGGATTTGATTTGAAAGTTGCGCTTATCAATTCGAGAGGTGGACTTTATATCACTTGGAAGCAGCGATATGAGGTTGAGGTGGAAAAAAAAGAACGAAATTGGTCTCTTTGCGACTATTACTGTTTGCTTATTAACGATCGACTTGTGTTTTATACACATACCTGAGAACTGGTTGAATTATGATCGGGCGGCTAGAAGTGACTGAAATACATCGACTTGACATTTAATGCGAGGTGTGTGTACAACACTTGCAGATAACAGAATAGACTAGTAGAGTAAAGAACGACTGAAATGGGGGCATAAATAAGGATCAAATTTCCATCCTAGATTTCTTCCAGGAGAAAGACGTTTGATTTAATCTGTGTACTTCAGATTCCACATTTATTTTCTAACAAATTAAAACTTTCAATAAAGTGTTGCTAGTTCTCTTGTGTGAGCTTGTTTCAAATTTAAGATGCACTTCAGTTGCAAAATCAGTTATATATTTTAAAATTTACACAGGGTGCCAGAACAACTTAATTTTTAAAAATCCCCAAATTTACCCTGATTTTTCCATGAATAATTTTTAATTTTCTGACTATTAATGTTTAAAGACCAAAATTCTAATCATGTAACATTTTTGATAAAGAATCTTTTCTAACAGAAAAGGTGACTAATTTACAGTAATAATATGGCCAACGTTCTTTTGAATTTAAAAACAAATCAAAAGAATTTGAAAAGTACCAAAAAATCCTGAATAGAATAGAATGGAATTATTGAAAATGCAAGGTGAATTTTAAATACATTCAATTGAATTGAAAATAATTTTAAAATGTAAAAAAAATTATTTAAATTCAGTAGGTTTGAAATGAGTTCAGAAATATTCAAAAGAATTTGATGAAATGCCTAAGAATTTAATGTGAGTTTAAAAGACTTCAAGATAAATGTACTCTAGTTAATTCTTTAAAATCCCTTAATATATATTTTTTAATCTTTTAAAATCCTCTAACTCCCAACTCCTTTGAGATCCGTTCGAATTCTTAAAAGCTCTTACCTTGGAATTTTTTAAAATGTCCTAAAATATTTCAAATTCCTTAAATTTTCGTTAAATTACTTCAAGATTCATTGGAAGATTTCAAAATATTTCAAGTCTTTTTAAATTCGTGAACATGTTTTTATCTCTTAAATGTTTGGAATCTTTTAAAAGTCCCTAAAATTTTTAAAATTCGTTAATAACTCCAAAACAAACCTTTAAAAATCGCCTAGAATTTTTTGTTTTAATCCTGGAACCTTACAGGTCCTAAAAATCTTTTTATCTCTTCAAAAATTCTAGTAATTTCTTTAAAACCGCATTAAATTATTTTGAATACTTGATAATCATTAAAATCCTCGAAAGGTTCCTTTAAGTTTGTTTAATCTCTTGAAAATTTGTTGGAATCATTGGAAATACAGTAAAATATTTAAAATTCTTTTAAGTTTGTTAAAATTCGTTGAAACTTTTAAAGCTCTTTAAAATGAGGTGAAAGTTTTAAAAATACCCTGCAATATTTCAAATAATTTGAAATACCCTTAAATTATTTAAATCTTTTAAAAATTCTTTTATGACTATAGTTCTAATGACCCTGACAGTTGATGCGAATATAAATGTTCAATTAATACAAAAGAAAAAAGTTTGAAAATTTCTGAAAATTTTAAGATCAGATGAAAAAATTCTTTAGTGTATGTAGTCGAATTTGTTTTTGTTCAGTTATAATATAATAAAAACTAATAATTTGTTCTTACCAGGAAGTTAAATATGGTAAAGTTCGGCCGCCGCAGAAACGAAACTTACCTGAAAGAAAGAAAAAAGTCTATTAAAAATCATTCCCGAATTAAATAAAAATAAATCTAGAAATTATTTTCTGTTTAAAACACGTCTAGTTCCGAAAAATTGGCGCAAATTTCGGGACGAGCCAAACTTGTAAACAATATTTTACGATTCATTCCCAATTTTTGTTTATAATAATTTTTAAACAAAATACGCTTTCTTGGTCTGGGTAATCAAATTTGCAATATAACAATTGAATGGTATTACTTCGGGAGTTTGTAAATCATTAAAAAAATACGAACCAAAAATATATCATATGCCAAAATATTCTAATTTAATTCCAAGCATTTTAAACCCAAATTCCTGATTTAAATGTTAAATTCTTGAATTCAGCATAATACGTAAAAAGTTACGTGGTAAATGGTATAAAACAAAATTTCAATTTCTACGTTTTTTAACCCTTAAACGGCCAAAACGCCACTACCGGGACACTGCTTTTCAACGGCCAATGACTAAGACTATTTGACACTAGAAAAAATTGAGACACATATATTTTTATTGCTTAAGATCTCCTCTTTCCGACAGTGCCAATGAAATTCCTCAAAAAATTTATTTATTGTCCCAAAATGCAGTTTAAACAAAAAAAACGTGATTTTTCGTGCCTATTTTTTTTTTGTGAACCATTTTCCAAAGCTTTTCGAGTCTGTAATTAACCTGGAATCTCAGTAACCGATGGAATAAATGTCTAAACTTTGAGAATCCATGGTTCAAAGATTGATTTTTCGTTTTAGTATTTTCAAAATGACGTCTTAATGGCAAAATTTTTGTGAAAACATTCATGAATTTTTTTACAATAAACGAGGCGCTTTTCGGAAAAATCATCAAGAATAAAAAGTTCTTGTAATCAGCCAAGAAATAAGCCTGAATTTTTTATTCTTGACAAATTTTCCGAAAAGCGCATAGTTTTTCAATAAAAAAATTCCAACGACTCCGTAACCTTTATTGCACTCTGACATCAAACCACACCTT
>NC_046662.1:72979021-72996372 GCF_010883055.1 Belonocnema kinseyi | reverse complement strand
TACATTCTGAAACAGCAGGATCAAAATGATTTCAACGGATTGAAATCTGAAATGAAAAAAATTCTCCCTAAAAAAAAAATTAAAAAATGTAAAAAAAATATACAAAATCCCTTTAAAAAAAAGAGACTATCGATATTCGTCGACCTCCACGTTGGTGATAGTTGGGCCACGTAAACTTTGTTTGCGGCAGACGGACGATAGATATTCGTGAATCATTTTACTGTTACATGATGCTTAGAACTATGAAAATTTTTTATTGAAAAACTATGCGCTTTTCGGAAAATTTGTCAAGAATAAAAAGTTCTTGTAATCAGCCGAGAAATACGCCTGAATTTTTCCGGAGCGCTTTGAGCAAAATTTTGAATTTTGCAAAAATTGTTCATATGCAAAATCCAAAATTTTGCTCAAAACGCTTTGAGAAAGTTCAGGCGTATTCCTTGGCTGATTACAAGAACTTTTTATTCTTGATGATTTTTCCAAAAAGCGCATCGTTTATTGTAAAAAATTCATGAATGTTTTCACAAAAATTTTGTCATTAAGACGCCATTTTGAAAATACTAAAACGAAACATCGATCTTTGAACCATGGATTCTCAAAGTTTAGACATTTATTCCACCCGTTAGTGAGATTCCAGGTTAATTACAGACTCGAAAAGCTTTGGAAAATGGTTCACAAAAAAAGATAGGCACGAAAAATCACGTTTTTTTTTTGTTTAAACTGCATTTTGGGATAATAAGAAATTTTTTGAGAAATTTCATTGGCACCGTCGGAAAGAGGAGATCTTAAGCAATAAAAATATATGTGTCTCAATTTTTTCTAGTTTCGAATAGTCTTAGTTATTGGCCGTTGAAAAGCAGTGTACCGGTAGTGGCGTTTTGGCCGTTTAAGGGTTAATGTTCAACGTCTCTTCGAAAGTTTTGGTAAAAGCATCTTGAAAATGTTCTATTCCTGAATTTTTTAAATTTCTACAATAAATCATCAAGCTTCTGATTAAACATTAAAAAAATCCAATTTCTTTAACAATAGTCTTGAGTATATCGATTAGATAAAAACGGAATGTAAATCATTTTCGAGAATGATTAATAAATTTGCTTTGATTAAAGAAAAAAAGAATTAGAAGCAAGCAAGTAAATTGAAATTCTGAAATATTTTTAGCACCACTTGTATCTCACATAGAATCGTAAAGAAGTTAATCCTTTTAGAGGTCGTGAACTTATTGAAAGCGCAGTTTTCTTAACAGTCCATGAATATATCCGATATGCACATGCACATACTTATGTGTAAGTCATTTCAGTTCAATAAAACTCGATAACGCATATCTGACCTCGAAGAAAAAAAATACAATGACTCATTATTGTCAAACTGTCAAGAACGATAAGAATTGTTTAGAAAAAAAGCTCATTATCGAACCACTTAGCATTGCGTTAAGTGTGAAAAGTTTATTACTATAGTGGCGGTAATAAAAGTAACAAATTAAATATAATTAGGAAATTGTTTTTCAAGGCAAATCCTTTTTTTTTAGAACCCTTACAATTCTTCCAGGAATATATTATCACATATTATGTAATAAAGGCCTCAAACTATTTTATATTATATGAAGAATGTCAGAAAAGTTTGGAAATAAATAAATTGCTTGAAAATAATTTTATGATTGATCAATAAAGTTTAACAAATTCTACTTTACGACACAAACTCAGAAAATAATTTTTTTTGTAGATATAAAATCTCAAAAGTTATCAGCCAATTGTGTACACTTTTAATCTCCTCGAAAAATTATTTGACTCGAATTGTTCTTGATCAAAAGAGACGAATTTTCATTAAAGAATTGAATTTTTAACCAAATATTTGAACTGTTAACCAGATAGATGAATTTCAAGTCAATAAGAGTAGTTTTCTACAACAAGAGATAAATATTCAAAAACAAAAATGTAACCCAAAAGTTGCATTTGAAACCAAATAGTTGAACTTTCGATAAAAACAGATCAATTTTCAAGCCAAAAAGTCGAATTTTTAGAAGAAAATTGAATTTTAACACAAAAAGTTAATTTTTAACAAAGAAATACAAATTTGCAATTACACAGTTTCATTTATAATCAAACAGTTGAACATGCAATAAAAAAATGAATTTTGAACTAAATAGTTGAATTTTTAAACAAATCGTTGATAGTGGGACTTTCTTATTGGGCATTATTAATTCAGTTAATATTTAAGAGAAAAAGCTATTAAAAAAAGGAAGTTTTTTGAAAAAAAGGAAAGAAGGGTAATTCTTTAAAAAAGTGGGAATAAGGAAAAGTGTGTGCAGTCTGGTAAGAATGCTGAGAAATTATAATATCATCATGATAAAACTTCAGTTTTTTACAATAATTCGGAAGAATAAAAAAGTAATTGACAGCTAATTGATAAAATCAATTTATTTTCTCAGTGCGCGCCACTTTATAATGTTTTTGAAATAAGAAATATGGAATTTGATACTAAAATGAACAAAATTCTCGTTTTCTGAGGATCATCAGAATGCAGCTGCTTTCGATCGTAGAGACAATTATGCAATATTTCGTTGATAGCGTGTGCAGTATATGACCGATTAGGGATGATAATTCGGGAAATTGGATTCTGGGCTTCGAGATGAACGCTCCTACGTATTAACCACGTATTAATGTACCAAACGTATATCGAGTTAGGATGCTTATTAAAATGCACGACTGTCAGTCGCGTATGGAATCTAGTGTCATCATGAGATCATACCTCGAAATTCCGATGTTACTAAGCACTATAAGCAATCTACGTCCTCCTCTTAAGTGCTAATATAAATATTGAAAAATGCATGCACTTAACCCCGCATCTTTTCCTAATTACCGTAACTTTCTTCATTAAGTATAAAAAGCTGACTTCTAATTGATAACTACGTACGCATATTAGCCGGAATCACTTTATTAATTAGCTACACGATAATGCAATTTCTCTGCATGCAGAATGCATAATGATTGATCCCCCAACGCAAATTCTTAACTCTAATTACTTTATTATATACATTTTTAAAGAATGGAATATATTAGAACTCCAAGGTAAAATATATAACGTAAATGATTGTAAAACTGATTTCAGACTTCACAGCCCAAGTCAAGTAGAAGTCGCAGTAAAAACAAAACGATTAATTTTGTCGCAAAGCATTTTGCTCCAGCGATCATTTGAATCTTGAGATCGTAATGATTTGTCCTTTCTGATCAATTTGATCTTATTTTTAGGTTCATTTGTCAGACTAAGCAAAATGGTCGCCAATTCTTGGCGCCGGTGTCATAACGTCATAACCTAAAAATGGTATCTAACCGCACGCAAGTGACAACTACACTTAATAGGTGATATTTTCTAATATCGAATTATATGATGAGAATTATATGATGAATTTTTAACAGAACAGTGTAATTTTCAACAACAAAAAAAACAGTTCAGTTATCTAGCTAAAAAGTGAAATGTTTTACTAGACATTTAATTTCAACCCCCCCCCCCCCCAAGATAAACGTTCAACGAAAAAGACCATTTTCAACTAAGAAACATGAATCTACGACCAACAGTTGAACTTTCTAGCAAAAGGGACGAATTATCAACCAAATAGTTAAATTTACTACTTAAAAAGATGAATAAATTTTTAAATAAATTTTATTTAAATTCGTACGAATGAACGTTTTCAGTCAAAAAATATGACTTTTTAACGAAATAGATGAATTTAAGACAAAATAATCAAATTTTCAACCAAATAGTAGAATTTTTAACAAAACAACACACAAAAACAACCACAAAATTGTGTGCCCGATTTGGCCCAAATCGGAAATAAGGCAAACATTTGGCAATTTCTGCACGGGACATAATAGTAAATTTCGAAAATAAAAAAAAACACTTTCAGAATTTTTTACTTCTTAAGAAAATAGTCGAATATCCAGCAAAATAATTAAATTTTCAACCAAATAGTAGAATTTGTAACCTAACCAGATAAACTTCTAAACCAAAAACAGTTGAATTTTTGACCAAAAACGATGACATCAATATTTTAACGGAGATGGTTGTAAACATTGAGTACAATTCCAAGCACATTTTTTTTTGTCAAGCGAGAATGTACTTATTGCCAAAGTAAAAAAAAACTCTGAGAAATTCCCATTTTTCAAAAAATTTCCCGGCTATTTCCCAGCTTATTTTCGGTACTTAAAATTTTAGGCTAATTTCCAGCTTTCCTGTTCAGTGGCCACTTTGTACATATTACTATATTTACAAAATGCTATTTTCTCAGTAATTACAGTTCTGGAAACGCAATCACCTTTAATCTAATAATTAATGTCTGAGTAAATTAAATTCTGATGTTTCAATTTATTGTCGAGTGAATAACTATGTAATAAATATTTTTGAATTATATCATGGGCTTTTGGAATTTATTAGTGGATATGGTTAGTCAAGGTAGAGTAAAGGCTCCAGCAAGATCTTATAAAGGGAAGAGTGAAACTGCATTCCTCAGTTTATATCCTTCCCGACTCCGAGAGAGACCATACCGGGTTATTAAAACAATTCTTAAACTGAGAGCATCATTTCTTCCAAGATATTTAATTTATTAAATGTTTTTTCCTTCAGCGTAATACTTTCATAATAGTAATTATGATAAAAGAGATCTTTTTCAATTTGTCTAGCATTACAAAAGTAGCAAGTTTCCTAACCACGTTGTAATTTTTCATGTGCATGCACATAATTTTTTTATGTGCATACACATAATAACTTTCCATGAGCAGTCATCTTTTGCAACAACAATTTCCAACAGTAAACTTACAAACCCTTTTTTTACTGCAGCTTTTTCTCAACATTTGTAATAATGTTTCAAATGAAACCAATCGGAATTATGGCAAACGAGACCAGCAGATTGAGTCGTGGGTAATATAAAACATCCAATTACCACAGAAATGTCTTTGCACTTTCCAGATATTGTATTCATTCACATGATCGTTCTTAAGTATATTTTATACATATGAACGTATTGCATGTGTATTTTCAATTATTCATTCGATCCTCTATTGTCGAAGAGACATTAAAGCATTAACTCATAGCGCAATTATGATGCACCGTGAGAAATGCATCGTTTGAGGTCAGGATAGAAAAGTCCTTGAAAGCGGCGTTGAGTTTATTTAACTTTAATCAATCTTTTAAACATTTCTGCATTATCCGCATAACTGATTCGCAAATCTAAGATTTATTGTAACCTAAATTGCAAATGTCAACTAGGAAATTCAAGCAACGAAAATGTTGACAGTTTCTTTTTGAAATATAAATAAACCTGGTGAATATTTTTTTTCTATGTAGTCACCTTTCGAGGATTTGAACATATAATTAGATTCACAATCAAATTAATCACTAACTGTCGAGAATAAACCGGTCGAATCCTATATTCCTGAAGTCTTAACTTACGACATACATAATCCCTGATTAGTTATTATTAAACATGCGCAGGTAAATATTAGGCTTCAGAGTCGTGAAATATACGACTTTATACATTTCCTGGTGGAGGATCTAATAAACATATTCGTTTGCGTAATAAATGATCAAAATAAATTAATAATATTCTTATAATTGAATGGTATTCTAATCATTTGAAATATTACCATGAATCTATGCAATTTCACAATAAATAGAATTGTGTAGCTTTAAAGTACAGTGTTGTAAGATTACTACAAATGTGTTGTGAAGTAAAGATGACTAATACAGAGAATATTAAACATAACCTCGCGAAGACCTCAGGTAGCACAGCGCAAAAGGATCCCAAAAAATATGAAATCGGATAACTTTTTTTTAAAAAAAAGGGAGAAAAAGGGGAAAGATTAAACCTTAATTTTTATATTTAGAAATGAAGAAATCATCTTTGGCAATTGTTTACTTTGATACTTCCGAATTTTGGAGTGAATTGTTTGAAACTTTTTAAAATCTTTTTAGGACAAAAGTAAAATATCAGTTGAGGGTGGATAAAACAACATTTTTACGTTTGGCCAAAATTAAAAAAAAAAAATAAAGACTTATTGTCAATAGCTTGATTCTTTCCAACGTTTTGGTTTTTTACTTATATATCTATATTGCTATTCCTTAAACAATTACAAAACACATTTATATTAATTTTAGTTCACTATGTCACACTTATAATTTTACATTAACTTTTGTAGTACAAAACACATGTAGAAAATTATTTTGGCAGACTTGCAACAGTTCGGAAATTATCTAGACGGTCTATCCGGGTGCTGCCTAGCCCCTTCACAACCAAAAAATGTTCGAAGTATTAAACCCAAATACCTTTTTGCACATTTCTAAAAATAGTTAGGGTGTTTAAAATTACCAAAGGCGAAAAATGAACATTAAAAATAATTATTTTTCACTTGTCATTTAGTCAGCCCTGTTGGACCCTAATCAGGGGCTGACTAGCCCGTTATGACTGATTTAAAAAAAAAAATTAAACTAATATAGATACACCATTGAGGTCAATATAAAATGCTTCAAAGTCGGAAGATTTCAAGCCGAAATATATTGGATGTTCAATAAAATATAAAAAATTTCAACCATAAGCGTCCAATTTTTAAAACAAAGACGAATTTTTCAGGTAAGAGTTGTGTTTTCAAATTAGAAAGGCGAATGGTTTCGAAAAAAGTTTTCTTTTGAATCCGAAACTTTCAACCAAACTGTCAAATTCTTAAACAAAACCATAAAACTTCAACCAAATAGTTAAATTTCCAAGCCGAATAGATACAATTTAAAAAATACAGTTGAATTTTATTGTCAACCTGAAAACCGAATGTTTAACAAACAAAATATTTCAATAACCAAATAGTGCAGTTTTTAACCAAACAGATGCAATTTAACCAAATAGTTGGATTTACAATTAAAAGAGAAGAATTTTCAACAAACTAGACGAATTAAAAAAAAGTAGTTAAAGTTTCATGCGAAAAAGACGATTATGTTAGAAGACCAAAAATTTATTAGAATCCAAAAGGATTAATTTTCTATCCAAAATTCTAAATGATCAACAAACTAGTTAAATTTTGATCTAAAAATATGACTTACATGACAGTTGCATTTTCTAGCAAATAATTAAATTTTCCAATTTTTAGAATTCAAAATGTCCAACTGCTTGCAATTTGAAAAAAATTAAACTGCGAATACGGATTCACGCAATTATAAATTATTTGATTTCAAAATCTATTATTAAAAAACTTGTTAAGTATAAAGCTTTCATTGTCCGTATACTTTTTCAAAATGTCGCATTTTATCAAAAAAGTCGAGAATGTCACATGAATCGAGTCCGGCTATCGTATTTAAGTCATATCCAATAATTTAAAAATCGCAAGTGATAAGCACTGCGCATCTAAATTTGCATTTCCACTTAAGCCAATCACCATAATTCAAGCTCAAATCGCGTAATCGTATTTCCCGTAGATGACGCGGGTGGACAAGTGAAGTTTGCCTTTTAGTTTCTCCAATGAAGCAATTATGGGATCAATCGAGAAGAACACACTGACATCCTGGCAGAAACGAATAAAGGATTCGGTTCCATTAACTTTCCTCTCGTGAAGTACAGCCAGATTAGCATAAATAATTCTCCCTTTGGATTTATGGGACACATTCTAAATCGAATTCACCCGAAGAAAACCAGCTGGTGTGAAAGTTCAAGTCGAGTTCACGCATATCTTAAGTTGTATGCTGTATTTGGATTTGTATGTGCATAAGTATGCATGTGGATCTATAATTGTATATGTGCTGCTATACCAACGTATTTGTGCATACACACAATTATATCTTCAAGTGTATTGCGTATACATGTGTAAACAACAAACGTGTGTGCGTGTAAAACGTGCTGGCATGTGCTCTCACGTTCGTGTGCCATGTTAATGCACCTGTCATACTCCCCGGAACATTGCCGGCAGTTTTTTCCCTGCCCTTCAGAAAGAAGTGGTAATGACCGAGAGGCGGTTGCATTTCGATCGTGCGTTCAGAATGAAAATGAAACTTTGCTGAAAACGTGCATTACACGGAGAAAAATAGATGTCCAAACACAAAGTTATTAACGCCTAACGTCTACTATCTACTATCTTTCTCAGGTGTTAGGCGTACGCAACATTTTATGCACGATTTTATGAACTTAAATGTTACACTAAAATATCCAAGATGTTTCACTTGCTGTTCGAGCGCATATAAATTGAACGACCAGATTCAATAACTCGCCCGATACGCTTGAAAACGCTAAATTAGTTGGCCCCTGGATCTGAATAAATGGAAATTTTCAATTTCGCAAAATTATTCTTTTTTTCTCCATATAGGCTTGTACAGAATGAATTAAAATTGACTCATATAAGTCACTTTTGACTGATTCAGTTTAAAATCTTGGATATCCCTGTTTAATATCTTGAATATTTTAGTTCAACATTTTGAACTTTCAGTCGTATATTTCGCCGTTTCAAAATATATTTTTTCTGCAAGAGTTAACACAGTTCAAATGTAACGAACTTTTAATTATACCTCATTTGAATATATGTCCCAGTAATTGCGATGTTATGTAAATTTGCCATTTCGCAGTAATGGTAATTCATATGAAATATATGTCGACATTCTCCCCGTTGTTCTTTTCGTCCTTGGTCTCCATCGAGCATAAAAAAAACTATAATAGAGTTAGAAATCGATCTTCAGAGATTCCAGCACGCGACGCGAGTTGGGTTATATGTCTCTGACCTTTGCATGTGACATTTGAAACAAAGTTCATTCCCATTTTTCATCTCTACTTTTTTATTAATTTATTATATACCTTTGGCCAACGCGAAGTGAAGCCTTATCTGAATCAAATTACAATGCAGAATGAAATCGTACAATCCGTCAAGAGAAATGCAATTGTTATTACTTGCGCACTTAGAATCTCCATTCATTCATTCTATGTCAATTTGTAATTTCCATAGAGACCTAATCGAATAATATTGATAGAATAATAATATTCCATGAAATATTCTATGAAAGCTTCCATACATTTTTTTCTGCGGGGAAAAAGAAATTATTTCCACTGATGCTCGCAAGTCCAATCAATTATAAACTTTTCAAACGTGCGCTATTTTTAGAGTGTTTTATTCGACCCGATGAATATTTTATTAATGTCAGACGCGGCTCTCCAAATCGCACTTTTTCTGGCTAAATGAATCTCCAGCAGTGTTTTTTCGTTTATTTAGTTCGACGTGCAGGTGGAGGTTTACACTTTAAATTATCCAATAATTTCTGAGTAGAAAAAAAAACGAAAACAAAATATCCTCTATGTCAGTTTGCATATTCTATATTAGAATAGACTGGATTGACTTATTGCTTAACCAAGAACGTTATTAACGATTGATTTTGTGACATGTGCATTGCTGCCAGAGACTAATGAACTTGAAAAAGGGGTAAAAAGTGACTACTAAAAATGACTACTGTTCATACAAAAGATGCGTGTAGTTCGGCCCCAATCTTGTATTTTATCCAGGCATTAGTACCCGTGTGGAAAAATGTTCTGGTGCTGGCCTGGCCCAGACCAGACCGACAGGTTTCCAACCCTGGCTAGATGGTCTAGCCTGGGCCTGGCCAAAAGTGTAACGTTTTTTCTGGTTAGACTCAGGCCAGACCGTCTGGTCAGCCGCTAGTTATGAGCTGGTCAGCCGCTAGTTATAGGCTGGTCAGCCGCGAGTTATTGGCTCGTCAGCCACTAGTTAATGGCTGATCGATTAAAGTTTTATCGTTGAGAATCATATCGTTCATGTTTAGAGGATAAGCTTTGAGGATAAGCTCAAAAAGCAAAACATGATTTCCTAGAAAAATATATAATATACATGTTTGATATAATCAGTAAAAATTCAAATTTTGCGTCTAAAATATACTCCCATCAGTAAAATCAATAAATTCAATTATAATTTATAATACTCTTTATTTTATAATAGATAAAAAGTAAGTTCGTACTTACTATGTATTTAATAACTTAATACAGACTTGGTACATTTTATGCCTCCGCTTTTACAGCTAACTTTTGGCTGGACTAATATATTATCCCGAAAATAATAAGAAATTTTGACAGTTTGTGACACTTGATCGACAAAAATTATTACTGCTTCTGAGAGGTCGGAGCCAAGCACTGTCAGAATACTTCAAGTTGTGATGTCAACTGGCAAGGTGTCTGCATGCCGAAGGCTAAGCAATGTATTCCCATGTGGAAAAATATCCGGGCAGTCTGGTTACAGGTCTGGCCCAGGTCTGGATTTATCTAGACTGTCTAGATTGGAAGGAATGAGCTGACTCAGGTCTGGCGCCAGTCTGACTCAGGTTTGACTTTATCTGGACCGTCTAGTCTCGAAGGTCTGTTCTGGCCCAGGTTTGGCACAGGTCAGCTATCCAGGAACTAAAAGAATCATAAGTTCCATCAGCAAACTTTTTTGACATACTTCATAAATATTACAGAGTGTCTAAAATGATGGAAAATTAGACATTTAAAGTATAAAAACAACCCTTTTTTTCTATCACCTTGACAGTCTGGGCTGATTCAGGTCTGAAGCTGATCAGCGAGTCAGTATATTTTTGACGCAAAATTTTAATTTTTACTAATTATATTAAACATGTATATTATATATTTTTTCTAGGAAATCATGTTTTGCTTTTTGAGCGTATTCTCAAAGCGTATCCTCTAAACATGGACGATATGATTCTCAACGATAAAACTTTAATCGATCAGCCATTAACGAGTGGCTGACGAACCAATAACTTGCGGCTGACCAGCCTATGTCTAGCAGCTGACCAGACGGTCTGGCCAGCGCCAGAACATTTTTCCACACGGGTTACAATTACTTGGGAAAACTTTATTGTTTTAATGACTTGGATACAAAAATTTCACTATAAACTTTTTAGTTTAAAAAATTTAATTATAGGCTCTGTCACTTTTTGCAATGTAAGAAAAAAATTACTGTATCGAACTTAGGTCTTGTCTTGGCTCGCTGATCAGCACCAGGCCTGGACCAGACCAGGCTCTCAAGATGATAAGAAGGAAAGTCGTGTTTTCACAGTGATTACATATTTTCTATCATTTTAGACACCCTGTAACTTTTTCAAGGTACGTCAAAAAAATGTGGTGATGGAACTTAAGATTTTTTTTCTATTTGCTCGCTGATCAGCTTCAGACCTGGATCAGCAGAGACCGTCAAGGTGATAGTAACAAGGCTTGTTTTTATACTTCGAATTGTCTAATTTTCCATGATTTTAGGCACCTTGTAATATTTGTGAAGTATGTCAACAAAATAAGCTGATGTAAGTTATAATTCTTTTAGTTATTGGCTAGCTGATCTTCGCTTGGGGCGATTGCTAGAGAGATTGATCAGCAACCTGGGTCGGAGCAGTGTTGCGGAACGAACGTGTTATTTACTTAAATAGCATGAGAATTCTGGATCAATCTGAAAAATCTCTATCCCTTCCATACACTACTCCTTTCCCCTACCGAGCGAGTCACGCCTACCCCGAAAGGGAAATGGCTTAATGGTGTAATAATAATAATAATAATAATAATAATAATAATAATAATAATAATAATAATAATAATAATGACCAGTGCCAAACCTGGGCCAGAACAGACCTTCCAGACTAGATGGTCTAATCTGAGCCAGACTGGCGTCAGGCCAGAGCCAGATCAGTTCTTCCGGACTAGACAATCTAGATAAATCGAGACCTGGGCCAGACCTGTAACCAGACTGCCCAGACATTTTTCCACGCGGGTAGGGTCCTTATTAGGATAAACGGACTTGAAAGTCATAGTCAGGAACTGGTCGGGCCTTAGTCAGCAAAACCCCAGATAAACTTCCTGAAGATGGCGCTCAATTATATTTTAATATATAAACAACCCAAATTATTTGTCCAAAATTGATATGTATTAAATTTACCAACGAAGAGATTTTCCAACCAAGTAGTTAAATTTTTAACCGAAGTAGATGAATAAAATTCTCAAAGAAAGTTTATTAGTTATTATTTCAACAACAACAAAAACAATATTCAACCAAATAGTTGAATCCTCAACCGAAACAGATTATTCATCTTCAACAAAACAGTTGCATTTTTATCCAAACAATATGAAATTTCAACCAAAAGAGATGAATATTCAATAAAATATATGAATTTTTAACGAAAAATATTCTATTTTCAACCAAGAAAATAAATTTTCTACCAAAACAAAAAAGATTACATGAATTTTCCATTATGAAGGTCAATTTTTATCGTAAAAAAAGATTTTTCAACCAAATAGTTGAATAACTTTATAAGAAATAAAGATAAATTTCCCATAAAAATTGGAATTTTCAGCAAATAAAAGGTGACTTTTCTAGAAAAAATATGAATTTTCTATCCACTAGGAAATTTTTTTTAACAAAACAGTTGAAATTTCGATTAAAAATAAAACTTTTCAACAAAATATTGGAAAAATATAATAGTATAGACTTTTCAACCAAAAGCCACTAACATTTAATCAAAAATAGTTGCGCCTGCTTATTGGATTTTATGAATTCAGTTCGAATTTCATCAACAAAACAAGAAAACGGGAAGTTACTTGAAAATAGGGAGAAAAAAAGAATAGTATTTTCATATCATAAATGGCTATAGATATATAGATTAATTATTTTTTGTTTTTTTAGATACAGTTCGAAAATAAGATATGCTAAATTGACTAAGTGGCCTTTTCTGTTTAAAAAGTGACTATAGTAAAATTTCTTAACAAATGTCTTGAAAAATAAGTTCTAAAAGCGACTGTGTAGCAGCCCTATGCATTTTTTTATCTAAAGTTAAAACGGGGTTAACACGCTGTTTACTAACTTCAACGCTTCTTATCGCTGCAGTAACTTACGCCGTGGGATACTTGCTAAATTGCTCGATCAACCTTTAGATATACACGCATGCCAGTTAATTCTGTCATAACGAGTCATCTACCTCACTTGACCCCTTAGTCTCAGTCTTAAATTCGCGAGGAATTTACTTAACACGAGTATAAAAATATCGACCTTCGATTTGTTTTCATATGCTCGAGCCGTAAAAATACTTTACATGCGCGGAGAAAATATGTGACATGTAATATGCGATAATATTTAAGATTAGAGACGATTTGCTTCAAATATAAAAATATGTTTTCTAATTCTAGCAGGAGAAGTATTAATTATCCTATATTATATAGGATCATTTGGACTATTTATGTGTCAATCATAAAAATTTTCTCCGGGAATGGTGATAAAGCTTTTCTCTTAAGGCGGTTCCGGAATTGAATTTTATTTGCAATGATTTACGGTTCTGAAAGACAAGAACCAATGGCGAGATATGATTATACGTGAGACGCTTTTGTCAAAGTATATGCGGTGAAAGTTAGATTTAACGTCGCATGTAGCAAATAATGTCCGTAATTTTGTATATAATGACAACCTTTATTGATGACGAAGTTGCGTGCATTTTAAATCAAGAACGGCGAATTTTTCACACGCGTCGTCTAATTTAATGTATCGACTTTCTGAATGATCAAGTGATAAATTAAAAGGTCTGTTCAAGATTAAGTGTACAAAATAAAGCCTGCTTCTAGACTCTAGAGGTGATTTATCTTTATTTGAAGTTACAGACTGTGGAATTTTAAAATAAGAAGGCAGCGGTGGGATACTGGCACAGAAAAACGTTGGCTTTATTTTCAATTGGATATTAGATTTAAGCTGATATGCAGCTTATTGTTAAAATTGAAGAAAACTTTTTTGAGAAAAATAATTGAAATTTTACCATTTTTATTCGAATTGTAGGGGGGGAGGGGGCAAAAAAGGAAGAGAGGTAGAAGCAGATTTGACGGCAGAAGATCGACCAAGCAGATAGGACGAGATGAGTTATCGATTTGGGATTATCATAAATTACTATGTGCGGCTGAAAGCGATTAACGGCAGAGTTAACGACGGGTTGCCACGTTAACGGGCTTGGCGAAGGGCTTTTACGTGAAAAGGAATATTTAAACCAAGATAGGGTTGCGATGTAGGGAGAAAATCAGAAATTTTAAATAGCGAGTGTTGTTAAAAGTTGCTACTTTTGGTTTCCTTTACTTTTAAGCACGCGCTATCCTGCTTTTCAATATAAATTGAAAAGCAAACCAAGAATTAATTACTCTTTACCAAGAAGTCTGACAAAATTTTTCTCATTAGCCTTGTTAGGGAGAAAATTAGTTTCTTTGAAGAGTACTCGTGGAATTAAACTGTTTTGTTTTCCATTTTAATTGAGACCTTTTGTGTTCGGAATTCAATTTCAAACTTGATTAAATTTTGTAATTTGATTATTTCATTTTCCTTAACGTAATTCAAAGGTATTTGGAAATTAAATACTAATTAATGTGGAAGGTACATGTGAGAAATAAAAAAACGAGTTGTAGCTATTTCGATCAGGAATCAGGATTATAAAATCGATGTCAGCGTGACATGGCGATTCCTTTCTCCTCGATCGAGAAACACATCACGCAGAACACGATCACGTACAGAATTCTACTTTACCTATGCCCTTTGATCATAATTTTGGTAGCTTGTAGGGACAGCAATGGATAAGATATCGCTGCCCTGAAACAAAATAACTTGATTACACACTCCTAACAAAGAAATTCCGGAACTTTTAGCCGATTTTATTCGCTAGTAGAGGTATTTCCAGGCAGATTTTCTTCCGAAGAAAAGAGCCATATGTAACGGAGTACTGAGTGCAATTAGCTTGAGGTCCACTTTTGTTTTACGTCAAACCATTGAAATAAGTATTTAATTGTATTAAAAATTATAATTTCAATTCAGAAAGCAGAAGTAATTAAACATAGAAAATCGTTACACTTTCTAATGATTAAAGATAAAAATACCGCGATGGTCCAATTCTTATGTTTTCAAATTAAGGAAATATAGTTGAGTGATTTAAGTTAGAAACAGTCGCGACTGGTAAAGTATTTAGCTGGTGAATTGGAGATAAGTTATCAGCAATTAAAGTATTAAACTATAGGCCAAAAAAGACGACCCTGACATTTGGAAGTCCAAGGGAAGTATGTATTTACTATTTTCCTTTCTCAACTGACGAATAGAAACGCTTCGGTGCAGTGTTGGCTCACCGAGTGGAAACCCGCTTTATCATCTTGTTATATTACTCAACCGGTGAGGCTTGGCGAGTCAACATGGCGTTATGCTTCGATTAACCCGTAGGAAGTGAGCCGTTCAACGAAACATTTTCATTTCACCTAACGCGGATTGACGGCCTCAGTCTTTTACTTTCAATTGTTTACCGTTTTTTCACACCTTTCGGTTTTTCATACGAGCATAAAACTAACTAATAATAGCCTTGCACAACTATACGCACTTCATCTTATTTTAATTTCGAGGCGAAGTGGTATCCAATCGCCGCATTCCGGCGAAATCAATTTTTTTTTTAATATTTAAGAAGAGCTGTCAATTCGACCACTTAGCAAGTCACGTGTTTTTAATTTGTTCTTCATTATGTTATCTGCAAAACAAATAAAATGCAGAGACATCTAAAAATGCAAGTACGCTGTTCTTGCATGCAACCGCCCAATTCTAATTTCTCCTCACTGTAGCACACTCTAGATCGAATCGACAAGGCTTTTTAAATATTTAAGGATGCGTGTATATTTCCAGAATATATTTGCGTACGTTCTTCTATCTTTGTTTTACATTATATGTGTGAATAATTCAGGCTTTATCTGCGTTACAGTAGTAACTCTGGAGAAAAAGCTTGAAATAAAGAAACTTGTAGCGAAGGGGGTGCGGGGAATGAAGTGAAGTGAAGAGGCCCTCGATGTGGAGAACAAGAGAGAAGAAAATAAAGGATTGTCCCGTGAAAGTTTTCAGGAGGTTGTCCCTATCTCTTATGCGTCTGTTATTACGGTTGCAGGCATACAGACGCAAAGTCCTATAACTTCTCTCCTTTTTTGTCACCCCCTTTCAACGTCTGGCGGATTTATATTCAACTAGAAACTTTCTTGGATAAGATTCAACAGAATTACAAAATAAAACGTAACGCCTTATCTCTCAACTTTTAATTTCCATTTGAACTACGAAAATTGCAGCGCAAGATATTTTTAATTAGTATAAAAGTCATTTCTGCAGAAGAGGGTATATAAATTATATAAAGTTGGAAAAGCAATTCACTAAAATCCCGATTCATTATTGCCAGTATGTTGGAAATACAACTTTCCTCTCGGAATGCCTTCTTCAATTTCAGAGAGCGAAAAACTCGAGAAAAGTTTCGCTCATTCCATCTCCGTTTTATCCAATTATTGTACTTTAGTCCGTCGTAGATTTGGCCATCTATTTCAGGAAAGTTGAGTTTTGCCAGGCTATATATATATATATATTTCTGAAGAAAATTAGTCGACCTGGAAACATTAGCCTCTTCCAGTCATAGAACTTTATTAGATGTATGCACATAATTGCATATACATTTTAACACATCAAATTTATTTAATCAAGGGTGTATAATGTATATTGTATATAATAGTTGTATGAGTGGTATTTTTTCTATGGAAGAGGAAACCTAGTCAATTCAATACAAGCTGATACGTTCCAACTTTGGGTTATGTGAAGGAAACCATAAAAACGAAATCAGAACCAGACCGACGAAGCCCGATTAATTAAGAGGCTACTTAAAAATCAGAAGCATATTCTTTTATAGCGTTCCAATGATTTTATTGCTCTCTTCAAAGTCTCACTTTTTGCAATCCTTCATCTCACATAAATTGACTCATTAAAATTATATTTTGATGTATGGCCAAGACCAAAATTACGGTCATGAAAACTTGATCACTGATAGTTTTTTTTCGAAAAATAAAGGTTCATTTGTGGCATCAATACTGGATTAGATTTATATTAAAATTTGAATTTCAGATCAGTTCCTCTTTAGGTGGACATTTCTAAATATGAATATGAATGTCTCGTTTCTCGCTTTCATAATTCTAGGAGAGAGAAGAGCACTATGATTCTAGAGTGCTTCTTCTTAAGAGGTGCACCCTCCTGTTGACACCGGATGTACGACCGCAGTCACTAAATTCCACTTTCGAAATAGATTCTAGCTTTGACAAATAAGAAAAAACTTCTCGGTCATTTATGAATGCCTCCTATGGCATTTAGATTATCCTTAACTTCCGCTTTGAGTCCCCAATAGGTAAAGAATTTCTTTCAATTTCCCTACAAAATCATTTTGAAACGAGGTTACTTTTAAATAACACATAAAACTTCAAAGCTATTTTCAGTTAAAGGAACCGTAACTTGTTTAGTTGGAATTGCAAGAGAGAGAGAGAGAGA
>NC_046662.1:72963463-72979011 GCF_010883055.1 Belonocnema kinseyi | reverse complement strand
GAGAGAGAGATAGAGAAGATTTATGAAATGCTTCTTTTGATTATCTTGTAGACGGAAAAAGGAAATGAAAAGACTTTGTTGGAAGGATAGTAGGCAAGTTTTATTAGAAGAGTTCGAATGACTGAACTTCTAGTATCGCGAAACGAGCTTCTCTTTCGAATATTTTCTTAATGTTGAAAGAGGAGAGCTTGAAGAGAAAACCGGTGGGGTTGTTGGGGGTGGTGAGATGAGAGAAAAGGAGGAAAGGGACGGTCGCAGGGTGGGGTAGTAGAAAAAGTTGGATTGGAATTGTTTTCCTTAGTTTTAAGCGGTTTTACCCGGCAACCGCCTCTTTCGCCATGTTTCAATTCTCCCACCAGTCGCCTCCTTGCAGAACCTCGCATTGGCTGAATTAAATGGAATATGAGCTACCGCCCCCTCTGCCACCCCCGTTACTCTTCGCAAAACGGGGCTAGCTCACAGGAAAAGAGAATCTAGATAGCCTCCTCTCGATGCATTTTTAAAGCCCATTACACCTGGAAAATGCGCAGGAAATTAACTTTTCATTCTCGTCGAAGTATGGGATTAACTTTCCATCATAAAAATTATAAACACACTACAGACTTTAAGTACTTTCATATCAGAGCACAGTTCAAAGCTCCATCGGAATATAAATTTTAATTAGCAATTTATTATAAGTAATAGAAAATCAAGGGCTTCTCCAGACGATTTTTAAAATTTAAATCGTTCAAGCCAGGGTTAATGGCGGCAGTATCGATCGTTACTGACATCAGTAATTTTTAGAATCTGGAAAGGGAGGGAAGGCTTCCGGAAGTATGTAACAAATCAAGAAAATTACAGCACGTCGGATGGGAGTTAGACAAAAAGAAAAGTTCGAAACGAGCGCTCGCTGTGGTGACTGTGTGTAATAACCATTGCCGCGAATCCGATAAGGACTGAGCGATAAAATTAATTGAATATTATTGCATCGATCTACTACCCGAGCTATTGCTTTGACCGTTATTTATAGGCTGGGAAAATAATTAAACTGCCGGCAATAAACGTTTCGTTATATTACTCTTCCCCTCTCTACAAATCATCCCCTCCTCAGAGACATAATTCCCCAAAAGATTAGAGTGAATCTTCGAAAAGAATTTTTCAGTCTTGGGGAAGTTTCTAATAAAATGTAATTTCAGATGAGAAGGGCTGAAATCATTGATTCAAGAGGGGAGACAAAATGAAAGGGGAAGGGATTACGTGTTCCCGATGATTCTATTATTCAGCAGCACCCTAAGTTTTCTGTGACTCATTCCTTCTGGGACATATTGCAACAGCGTATATAAACAGAAGAGAAAAATCCGACGAGATCTCTAGGATATTACCCAAGACTATTCTTGATTTAAAATTAGTGTTTTAGCAGAGAATAAAGAAACTGCCCCCTTTTTTGTTTGGTCAAAATGGCCCTGTTATAATTATTTCGATTCACTGAGCATTCTTGTATCAGTTTTCATTATATGAAATTCACATGCTAAGGTTTAACTATCTGCTTTAACTTTGAAGAAGAGTGGTCTAAAAGGAGGGTGAACCTTTTTTCAACAACAGCAGGCGGATTCTAAAGCTGTGCGCCCCAATGGGGGCCCTTGGGACCAACAATTATACGCGCAGGTAGGCCCTCCTGCCTCTGCTGTATGGAGAGCTCCGTGCTGCTTAGCAGACAGGCTGAAAAACTTTAAAGTTGCGCGTTATTCAGCTGCACTCACTGTTTATTGTATCACTATTACAGTATTGTACTATTACAACAACCTCGTCGATGGAAGACATCTTTATTTTCTACTTAAAATCAACATTCCTCTGGGATTATATACAGAAAATGTTGATTGCTGGAACAAATAAGTTAGAAGAAATTGAGGAATTCTAAACTGGAGTAATGCTTCGTAAGGAATGCCATCATGTCTTGTTTTTAAGGATTAGTACGAAGAATTCCTAATGGAAGTACCCATTCGTGAATCTTCTGATGTAATATTAACCAACAAAAATACTATACCGAATTCGAGACGAATTTAATTGAAATATAATCAATCATGTGAAATACTCTGCAGAAATCAATACAAGTAATTTATTTCGCTAAGTACTAATTCTTTCATAACAGTAATAGTCAATTCCTTCCCACCATTATTATGCTCATGAAATTGTAATATCCATTATCCCGATGATTGTCCTTGGAAGTATACTGGTTATTACTACTTTCCTTTCCCAGCTCATAATTGGATGAACCAATGTGGATATTCTTAATGATTATAAGGCACTACCTTTTGAAAATAATTGGGATGAATAGCCTCTTGCTGGGTTATAATACTCAGCAATTCTTTGCATTTCTATATTCAGAAGGGGGTATCCTACTACTGGACCAAATTGGTTGAAATTTGGAGAATGTGACTTATATAATCATGTTAGATATTTTAAGGTTCACTCACTCCCTACAAGAGATTATGCAGGAAACGTAACCTCTACGTCTACGTCTACGTGTATCGACAAAGGAGTTTTAGTCTCGTGAGGCAGGAAGGGCTGGCAGCCTTTGTGATTCGTAATCAGGCAATTTTCCAAAACACCTCAAGCAAGAAGTGCATTAGTATTCATGAGAACACCAGGTAGACACTAACCTGTTTTACTTTCTACATATGTAGCTAATGCAAGGACGTGTAAACAAAACGCGACCACCCACAAACTTATCAACTCATGTGGTTTCAAAGTAAATCCTTCACTTTTAAGGTGTAAAGTGTTAATTGCAATTAAAACCGGTAAAAATGTACTCTTCAAAGTAGTGTTAGAACCATAGGTCAAACCTGAACAAAAAGGAAAAGCGCCACAAGAAAATGAAACGCAAAAGAAAATAATGCAGGTGCATGGAGGAGGGAGACAAATGCTTTGTGAATAAAAGTCAGAAAAGGTTCATTTTTGCAATTCATAGGCCACATAGGCAGTCACTGTTCCTTTCTAAATTTCCACGCAGTATTCTTCGAATTGAATTATTAGTGCATTATGCAATATCGTTCCAGTTCTTTTCTCTTCTAACAATGCTAAAAACGAGAATCACTTGCATAAATTCTAAAACACAACTTTCATGATCGTAAGAAGACATCAAACTTTTATTTCAATGTTTACCAAAGGTATTTTAATTTTCCTTTAATAATAGAATCACATAGCAAATTCAATTTTCGAAAAGGAATTTTAATTTCAATTTGAAAGGACAATACTCTCTCCCGCAGAATTACAACAACTTTCAAGTGCTGAGTTGTAATCAACATTAGTGCATGCAACTAACCTACTTGTAGCTGCTGTCGTAATTAATTGATTAATTGCATATCATTACCGTGAGAAGAGGAGCGCACATGAGGTTTGGAGGCTACGGCTTCTAACGGCCATTGCCTGGCACCTTACTTACGACGCGAAATTCCTCTTCTGTAATTCGTCGATTATTTAATGATTACAAAGTCTGGGGATATACAACGCTGATATCAGAAATTAGTTTTAAAATGTATCAGTTCATGCTGCAAAGCGTTTGTCAGTTTCAACACTTTAAACTGAATAAATAAATTCCTTAGTTTCCAATTTATTTTTCGTTCAGGCTGCACTACTTCCTCCCGTATAGGAAATCATTGTTGAAATACTTTTATACGAAACGAATCAGCTTTATTTTTCGATCACAATGTGTCACTTGTTCATCCGTTTAGTTGGAGATTCCTTTTCAGGTTTGTGCACAATTGATTTTAAAGACTAAGCAATGTGCATGTCACTGCAAATAAAATTGTAATTTTAGGACACAGAACATTTACTGACGCCCCTTTTTACCATTCACAGTTTAGGATTATGGAATCCGACCATCTGTGAATATTAGCCCTAATATCCTATTCCATGGCAGAAGCAAAGTCCTTAATCTGATCTGGTTCATGAAGTAGAATTCGACAGGTAGACAGACACCAGTGAAATATTCCATGGTGAAAAGGGGGCGAAGGGAAACATTGGCATCGAGTTTGCTGTCTAGAATCTAGACAGAAAACTAACCCAGGATTTCACTTCCGTCGCTTGAGAGAACAGATGTCTGGTTTACCTGACCCAAGGCCGACGGGCAGATCTAATAGATACTCGGGAGCTCCCCCTTACAAGTCTAATATAACCTACAACAAAACAGGTTTTTTTTATTTCAATTTCCATAAAAAAATTCGATCCCGCAGCTTTACGAGAGTAACATCCCGTCCGTCTTGTTTCTACTGCCAAGCTTATACGACTTGTAAACACAGACACGGTGGCCATTATGGTGGTTTTACGGTGAAATAATTTTTAGCTGGGCGATTGAATGAATTATCGGCTAACGGTTAATTTACGGTTTGTTAATCTATTCGGGACCCTTGTCTTGTTTCGATATGCGATCATAATTAAATCTGATTCTGGCTACAAAATAGAGCATTGTAGATTTTCAGATACAATCTAATGGTAAAGGATCTGACCTAAAGTTATTGATAACGGTATAAGGTTTTGACGAAAAAGGGGTCAACCGAATATATATCAACATGATGGATTAAAAGAATATTATTCTAAATTAAACAGATATATTTTTAAATTATGAATATCCACTTCATTAGATATCGGAATTATAATTATATCTGTTTAATATTTAATTAAGTCGAATAGTTAAGGCCAACATTTCTTTCAAATATTAACGTTCATTAAAGCATGATTTATCATTCCTGTTTGAATTTCAAAGAATTAATTGAAAAGTATATATTAAAAAAATTGGATGAAAAAAATGAAATAAGACAGTTTTGTGCAACGCTACTATAAATTTATTGGTATTTTGAAATTGACATGCTTCATAATTGAAAAAGAAAACTTTAGTATTGCAGCAAATCAACAAATTATAAGTTCTTTTAAACTTTTTTTTCTTCATTTTTACTACTATTTTCATTCTTATTTATTTGATTACTCAAAACTCAGGAGGAATGGTATGACAAGCATTCTTTGATGCAATAACTTAAAATATAAATAGAACCTAAAAAGGTCTCAGGTTATATTTTATAAATACATTTTCTCCCTTTTTGTTGAGAAAAGAATTCTTCGACTTTGAGAATAAAGGGCCCCTGACTTTCCCGTGGGGAACAAAGATGTTGAAAACCGGTTTTCCATCGCGGTGCTCAGTCGGAATTGAAAATCCTTCGACTCAGTAGCTTTATTACAAATAAGCTTCTCGTTGCGCTTCTTTCTTCGACACAAAATCCCCATTTTGCTTCGACTTATCGGTCATTAAATTACCTCACACTCACCTTAAATCTAAATTATAAAATATAAATCCACCCCTTGATTTAGCTATCACGTTTACATCATATGTATTTTAAATCATTTTTTTTTATTCGGCCACCGGGAACACAAACAAAAATAGAAATATTATACAAAATAGAATGAAAAGACTACAAAAAAATATTTAAAAAAAATTAATTTTAAAAAGTATTCAGAACCGCTTCTTGGTACTGTCTGAGTGAGGTCGTAGTAGTGCAATTTAGCAAAAAATTGATTTACGGGATTATAGGTCGTTGCACTCAACTATGCCGGTTATAGTTCATTGCGCTGGATCATTAAATCTACACGTTTCAAAATTTAACTTACGAGGTATAATTTTGATAAACAGAAACTACAGATGATTAATTTGTTTTTAAACATTTCTAAAATCAGTCGTTTGGGTATTACAAAATACCAATATTGTTTTTAATTTAAAATAACCTTATTAAATTACACTTACATCGAAAGATTATGAAATTTCACATCGACTCAATTATAATTGAGATATTTTCAAAAATTTAAGGAGAATATTAAACGTGAGAGGTTTTTAAAACAAAATGGAAGAATTTCTTCAAGTTCGTACATCGACTTCAACATGTTACATGGTCTAGGAAACTTGTATCAAAAGTCTAAAAATAATATCACGTAGTGTTTGAAGTCTTATGTTTAATTTAAGCTAATAAAACTTTTGAAAACCTTGACGGCTTCCTAAGATATCACTAAAAATGTCCAGGCGTATCTGCATCGAGTATGAAGCAGGTGGACAGCGATCGCCGACGTGAAGCGGCTTGGGTATGTTTGGTCATTAAGGAACCCTTGCAGAGTTTTTAATGTTTCTTGTCTTAAATTAAAGACAATACTTCAAAAACGGCGTGATATACAGTTCAGAGGTTCGCTACAACTTTCCTTGGTCATGTAAAAACTTGAAATCGAGGTAAAAAATTTGAGAAATTCTTGCACATTAAAAAGAATCTTCCTATGTGGTATATTCTCTTCAAAGGCGCGGAATTTCAAAGGCTTTTCAACGTTTCTTTTTAATTTTAAATCAGCAGTGTTTTTTAATAGAACTCGCGCTAGTCGGACAATTTATTCACAAAATGTTTCATTTAGATTTCCTGTCACTACACATTTTTAAATTTAAATGTAACGTTTTGAATTATACATTTTGTGTTTCCTTGCACAAAACGTTTTACTATTTCCATAATTTTACATTAATTACCTTATTGAGATTGAAACCAAAGATAAGTATAGTTTAAAACAAGCCATTTAAAACACAAACTCTTATGTATAAAAAGTTGAAAATGTTAAAAAGATTATTCAGATTTCATTAGGCTATTAAAATTAAATCGTTTGATAAATTATTAATAATTATTCGATTAAAATTATTAAGAAATAAGGAAGAATAAACTTGCCGTCGGAAATCCACTGTGTTATAAAATATTTAGATTCGTGGGATATTTTCAATAATTTGGTTATTATTTTTAATTAAACTTTCTGTAAATTGCATAATTATCTCAAAAAAATAGTGAGGGTCTTTCAAAGCAAGTGACTTTAAGATTAAATTAACTTCGTCACATCACGCGTGGAATAATCATTTAATATAATGAACTTTTCGGCTTATTTTAAAAACAATTAAAAGTAATCACATGAAGCTAGACATTAATCGTAAGACATACACAAAATTTCGGCTATTCGTACTGAAATTCAGGTAAGAATAAGTAACCTTCTCAAGGTCCCGTTTTCGTACCAAAAAATTTCGCTATTTGTGCCGAAATGTTGCTAAAATAAATTAACTTAGAAAAAAATATTCTTTGTTTAAGGATGAAAGTATTTTAGCTGTCTAAAAGAATTCGAAATTTCTAGTGCATGATCGATCAGATTTTATTTCAAACTTCTAAACCGGCCTTAGAAACCAAAAACCTGAAACCGCGAAAATGAATGAAAAGAAACTTCGGAGTTCATTCACCCCTCATTTCACCCTGTCTACTTTCTATTATTTTTTTTAATCCAAGAAAAAGTACCTCAGGAAGCATTCTTTATTTCACTTTTATTCCTCGATTCGAAAAGTCCTAAATAATTTAAAATTACATTGAACAAATCCTATTTCAAAATATTTTGTACTGAAATTTACAAAACTTTTTGGAATTTTCTCCCATGCGGTTAGAGGGCAACGACGTGGGTGTTTTGTAAGTCTGCTACTAGATGGCGACAGGGATACGCCGGAGGAAAGTTGTGCATGATTGGGATCAGGTGGTTCCCGGCACGCACGAGGAATGGAGAGAAAATCACCCACGCACTCTTGTCACGTATCTCCACACGCGTTTCAAGCCGGAAATCACAAAACAGGTGATGGTAGACTTACCGGCGCAGCAAAACACGTGGACAGAATGAAATCCAGTTTAAGACCGGCACTGTGAAAGCTCGTGGCAATTTTTCCGTGAAGTCACGGCTGTTAATTTGTATCTCACACGTTAATCCCTGGTTTTGGCACTGGACAACACGAGTCACTGAATCACTGAAATCCGATCAATCCAATTCGAAGCACTAATTTTTGTTTTAAGCTGCGAACCTGTTACCACAAGGATCGTCTCGTGGCGCGGAAAGAGCGTGACAAATACAACACGCGATCCTCGTCGTGGACGGCGCGGGAATGAGTTGAGTATGGCCGCGCTTGAGTCTAGTGGTGGGGATGAATCGCGTGGTGGGGGACAAACACTCGCGCGGTTGGGGAAGAGTGACGGGGGAGAGAAGATGGCTGAGTGGGGGCACGGCACGCCGCGCGGTCAGTGGTGGGGGAGCCGGTGAGACGGAAAGGTATTCCACGAGAGGTAACAGCCTGTCGAGCGCAGGGTCGACGTTTGTTGTCACAAAGAGCGTGTTTCAATCTTGGGCTTAAATACCACATTCATTACCGACGCAATCATAGAATTTAGTTAACCTGGACCCACTTGGCGACCCCGATTTTAACTAACTTTAATCCTAACCCCTGTCGCTATTCCCACGATATAATGTAAACACTGTAAAAATTGAAGTACTTTTTGGTGTTTAAGGTTAATACTATTATATTTGTATATCCAGGTTTAAACCATGTAGAATGAAAAATTATATTATAAATTAAAATATAATTGACTGAATCAATTTTAAATCAAGCAGGATATGCAGCTTTATGTAACAGAATCTTTCGTCTTTTAAATATGTTGTTTTTTAAACATAGAAAAAGAATGCAAACGTACAGGAAAATACTTTCATGAATAGAAACATCTTTTATCAACAGAAACTGGGATTTCCTTTAGGAAAGGAAGCAAGTCGACAAGATAAAGATTTCTTTTAGGAGAAAAGAACTCTGGATTGACAAGCAATTGATGAGAATGGATGAAATATACCAAAACTGAAATTTCTCATCTGACGTACAGCAGCAATATTTTGGCGCACTTTATTACAAGAAAACATCAAAATGTTATATAAATCTTGATTTTAAAAATTACATACGTCAAGGTTCCTATTTCAAGTTGTTAAACAATTTTAAAAAGTGTAATAATTAAATTTTATGTCAAATTTAAAGAATTTTATCATCGACCTCGGGTAATATTCGTTCACTTTACGAAGGTCCCTCAAAAATTTTGAAAATTACTTGCAGAAGAAAAATTCCAAAGTTCGTTTGAAAGATAGTCTCCGCAGAAAGATGAAACCCGTGTTTTTTCTACGTCACTCTGCCGTGAGTTGACGTTCAATGACGACGTCTTTGAAATAAGCAATTGACGTAAAATGAAATTAAAGATGAGTGTACTATCTCTTGTAATGTACACAGTAGAGAATTGTGTTTTGATTTAAGTGGCTTGTAAAATGTCTGCAAATATAATAGGGTTATAATGAAGTAGGGAAAACTTAAAACTTAATTGATTTTAACCAATACTGTCCCTAGCCACATTGGTTAACAACCAGCGAATTTTAAGTTTGTCAACGGTAAATTATTAGTCTATTCTATTTGTGGAAATTTTCCAAGTAATTTGAGTCAAAATACAACTATCTCTAGTATATTTCTGTATTCTAAAAGTACCAAAAATGTATGTAATTTTTTCGAACTTTTTACATTGTCCACGAAAAAAGAATTTTGAACAAAATAGTTGAATTTTGAATCATAAAATATGGCTGACCTAACATAACAGATTAGTTTTCAATCCAAAAGGACGAATAAAAACACATTAATTAATTTTCTTCCGAAAGGGGATTTTTCAACCAGTTGAGTTACAAGAAAAAAACAAGGAATTTTTACAAAAATAGTTGAATTCTCAACCAAATATTGTTTAATTTTCAACCCGAAAATATGAGTTTTCATCAAAATAGTTAATTTTGCATCAAACTGTTTAATTTTCAATCCGAGAATATGAGTTTTCTATACTAAAATGATGAATCTTCAACCAAAAACAAATTGATTTTTTTAAAAGTAGTTTAACTTTAAGCCAAGCACTTCATTAAAAAAATGAATTCACAACGAAATATATTAGGGCATGTGATACTTACAGTTTCCCCGGCTTTTTCCCACAAAAATGAACATTTTTAAAAACTGAATTTGGAGATGCTATAAAATATCATAACAGACGTCCCTAGACACTTTTTTGAGGGATATTAACAAAAAAAATGTATTGCGATAAATAAAAATTTTATGCATACACTGTAAAAAATAAAAAAAATTCAAAACTAAAAATGATATTGCAATATAGCATGACGTTGTAGGAATAAATTTTTTGCTCGTGAATCTGTCATATTTAAAGTAGGCAATAAAGGGACCCTCTTTGAAACTGAAAGTACAAAAAGTAGTAAAAATCCCTTTTTCGAACGTAACCTTGCATCTTGAAAATGGGAAATTGATATAAATCGCATTTATGCAGGGTTTAATACAGTAAAATTAGAAGTCATTGTTCAATTTGCAGGGTGCGGAAAATAACAGAAAATTTGTAAAATTACAATGATTTGTAAAAATGTTGTCAGGAATTGGTCAAAATAATGAAAAATGTTCTTTATATTGAAAATGAATCAAGATGTATTCAATAATATGTAAAAGCTTAACGAATAACCTCTTCAAGGAGAATTACCCCATTGCAGTCATTCTTTTTCATAAAATATATTCTTACAATTAAAGAAAAACATTTGTTCATAAATAAGAAAAATATTTCAATATCAAAACATATATTATAGGAAGATTCAAAGTTTACAGAAATCGAATAAATTCAATGAATCAGCGAAACTCCAAAAATATCGATTGTATTTGTTTCAAGTTTGCTGAATGGGCTTAGCTGCCATTAAATATTTAAATTATTGTCTAAGTTTTCTTTACTATTCAGTTAAGTTTATTATTTATTTCGTGCATTTGAAGCCAATGCAGGTCAAAATTTGACGCTTCAAACAGTGGAAAGCTACTTCTGTAGCTTTCAGCGCCACCAAACGGATCTTTCGCAACCTCGTTAGTCTCACACTGCCTCTCTGACTATCTGTGTGTGGATAAGTTAGTGGAGTGTGGCGGAAAATGCCGTATAAAGTGTAAGACTTTTACTGGACGTTCAGATTCATATGTGCCTTCCATCCGGGTTTGAAGTTAGGATTCGAAAAAAAATATTTCTATATAAATTGCATGAATGAATTGACTATTTATGTAGAAAGCCATCAATTTTTCGAAGCCCAACTTAAAGCCGGAGGGTAGCCATTTATAAATGTATGGACCTGCACGATGTACAATATTGTTTTTATTTGAGCAGTGGTAGTACAACAGGGAATTTCCTTGCGGAATTATAATTTTTATTTTGAGACAGGGAATTTTAGTAAAAAATATACATATATATTATATATTTACATAAATAAATAACTTATTTATATCCAGATTTATTTCCTTTTTATGTCCTTTTCTTTGCATATATATATTAATTAATAAAAAATTGATAATTTGAAAAATATTACTTTCTGCAACATTCCTGATTTTAACGGGCAATTTACAATTTCTACTGAAGCTACCATTAATAACGTTTTTACTTCGGATACTGGAATTACGAACAATTGTCAAAATTCAAATATTTTTTGTTAAAATGCCATAACCTACAAATTTACAAATCATTGCGATTTTACCGTATCTGCTTGGAAACTTACATAACCTGAAAGTTAATTTTCCGACTGAACGTGGAGACTCGCTATTGTCTGTGAAAACGCTACTTTGATAGTAGGTAATATACGGACCTACTATGAATGTGGTAAACTTACATAAAAAATTTATTACAGTGTATGTGTTATTTTGAGGTTACGTCGTTTTTCATCTCTGCCCTTCCGATAATCTGGAAAATATTTCTGAAATAAACTTTTTTGATTGGCTACAAACAAGGTTAGTTCCGGGAGATTAGTTACTATGTTTATTTGTAAGTCCAAAGTTTTCAACCAAAAATATTGTGTAGTTTGGAAGTAACGCTCGGGTGAATTGTAACACACATAACCTCGAAATATACACGCACGTTAGCAATATCAAAAAAATTTGATAAAAAAACACAAAAAAAGTGTGCGGGGACGTCCATTAGCATGTTCGATATCATTTCCCAGATTTTGAAAGTAAAATATTTCTTATCCTAGGAAAAAAGCCGTGGGAATCTAACACTGAAAAAATCGATACTATTTCCTAAGCGCTATGCAAATTAATCACATTTTGCTAAATTAAAACTTTTTTGAATTAACCTACAAAAAAATTCATTTTATAACCAAAAAATCGAATTTCCAACAACATAGATTATTTTCTGCTAACTAGTTGAATTATCAATTAAAAAGATCAAATTTTAATTAAATATCTAAATTTTAAATCAAAAAGATCAGCTATCCACAAAGAAGATTAATGTTCTTTCAACAAAGAAGATTAATGAATTTCCAACGAGGAAGATTATTTTTCAAACAGGACAAATTTTCAACAAAATACATACATTTTCAACCAAATAGTTGGATTTTCAACTAGATAAGATCAATTTTCACTTAAAAATATCAATTTTCAAACAAAAATGGAACAGTTATAACCTCAAAACCGAAAAAAGAGTTCTATTTCTATTGGAATCTCGTATTTAAAGGATGTCAAATTGAGCCGCAATATTGTCGAACCCACAGTTTTTTCTGTGTAATCTAAGGATTCCAAGATACAGGAAAACACCTCGCTAGTAATTAGCATTCATATTGAATGGGAAGATGTAGTGTTTCATAAGGTTCGGGAATGATAACATCAGACATGCTCTGTTTATATATCAAGATTTAAATTTTTCGTGAAATTATTTAAGATCGTGTAAAATAGTTAATAATATGTACATATGTTGTCCCAGATAACGAACTGTAAAGTCTAATGTGCTGAGGGCCAACCAAGAAGAGGGTGGGTCGGGGTCGAAGCCAGAGTGCAGGAACATTAGTCATGTTTCATTATAAATACCATCACTGTGTCTGCAGGCAGCCAACCGTACCACCGTTTTATACTATGTTTCACTCTCAGGATGACGACCTCTTTTTTCCTCTTCCCCAAGATTCAGATTTTTCCTTTTTAACACGTTCGTCTCTTTTCAATTGCGAAATTTAATTACATTCCTTTCAGATGCCAGAGCCAGAACTTTTAATTAAGACGGAGTAAATTAAGAATAAATAGTATCTTATAGCACTATGCATTGGGTCATCATTACAAATTTATTGGGAGCTATCTAGCCATTTTTGCCCTAAAAATAGGTGATTTACAGAATGTGTATTCGGTCCTGAATTTTGAGGCCGCACGGTTGAATATTCTTGTCTAATTTTTTGCATACGTAATCTGCGAAATCATATATAGAAACAAATGGTCCGGTTTTTGGTCAAATGTTTATATTTTGTTTAATAGTAATCAAAAAACGTGAGAAAAATAGAAGTGACGCTCAGTGTTAACTGTCCATGCATTTTCGCAGTGTGCCTATGGACCCTTGTCAAATGCAAGTCGACAGACACCCCGGAGCAGATCGAATTAAACAGAACGAATGACCCTTACATTATTATTAGATTACGACCGGTTACAAAAACTGACATTATAAAATCATGGATTAATTTTATTTTAATTAGTAGAATAATTTTATTTCTATAACTACAAAAAAGTGAAAAAAGTGATGAAAATCGCTTAATATTTGCAGTAATAATGGGAATCTTTGGGTAATAAATATCTTCTGTGCATTTACACTGCAGTTTTCGATTATATTCGCGTATTTTTTCCAACATGAATAATTTTTAAGTTATAAATAAGGAGCTTCCGAATATTTTTTAAATAACTTTGACTTGCTTAAACAATTATTATTTATTAAAAAAATTGTTAACCCCTGTAAGTCGCAAGAATTATGAGAAGTTATTTTCTGGAATTAATGACGCAATGGACATATTTAGAGAGTAATATATTTTCTTCAGGATATTTATTACAGAGAACCCTAGAGTGAGTGCCGGTTTTGGGGTGGACCTTGGACCTAACTCCCTAGACAAGGTCCACTCCGAATGTAAAGAGTCAAGTGTAAGCAAGCACCCCCTCCCCACCAAATTAATGAATGGTAAAAGTACTTTTTCGTTTAAGATATTTAGCAATGAAGTAAATGATTCTGAATTTGGAGCCCGCACGGTTCAATATTTTTCTCTAATTTCTTGCATACGTCATCTACATCATACCATCGAAGCTATTATATATTATACATCTAAGCAAAATATATACATTTGACCAAAAAACCGGCCTTCGATATATGATTCTGTAGATGACGTATGCAAAAAAAAATTAGACAAAAATTAAATTTTTTAACTGAAAACTTTACTATTTAATTATTGGTTGGAAATTGATAGTTTTGCAGTTAACAATTTAGCTATTTTGTGGAAAATAACTTTTGAGATGAAAATTCGTACTTTGGGTTTGAAAATTCATCTCTTTATTTAGAAATTTGATCTTTTTTAGTTAAAAATGCAACTGTTTGGTTGAAAAGCAATATACTTCAATAACGATTCAATTATATTGTTAAAAATCTGAGTCTTTTGGTAAAATACAACTCTGTTTTTTATTTCAAATTAAAATAATCTCTGGTTGAAATATCAACTACAGTCAAACCTGGATTTAATGTCAATTTCGGGTCTGAGCGTAACATTAAACCCAGAGTCTCCGAATTTTTTTTCTCTCTCCTGTTATTTCTCTTTCTTCTTTCTCTCCACCACGCGGCGTCAAGTCTCGGAAACGTTACATTGAGGATCACTAAATCCAGGTTTGATTGTATTATAACTTTCAGTAAGTATTTAAGAAAATTTCAGCAAATATTTTGAATTCAGTCATAGGGTCGATGACCGCTCATCATTGACTGTTAGGCCGAATATGTTCGATGAAATTTGCTGAAATACTTGTAAAAAATTAACACGATCGAAGAAAGTGAAAACAGTTTTAGACCTGATTAATATGGAATTTTTGTGTTTCTTGAATATCGAATATTCCTGTTGAAAATTAATCTATTTATTACAAATTCAACTACTTGGTTGAAAGTTGATGTTAATTGTAGGACACAAATTTAACTATTTGGATAGAAATTAAATTATTTGTTAAAAAATGTAACTAAATATTTGGCTAAAAAGTAATTTTTTTTGTTAAAAAAGTTCTGCTTAGTTGAAAATTCGTCTTTTTGGACTGAAAATTCATATTCTTTGGATTGAAATTTTCTCTTTTTTGGTAGAAAAATTCTTGGTTGAAAATTCAACTTTCTTAAAAAAAAAATTCTTCTTTTTTGGATTCTAGATTAAGCTGCATAAATAAAAATGTAACAATTTGTAGTTATTGGTCGAAAATTTCTCTTTTCGGGTTTAAAATTCAAAGTTTTTTTTTACAAAATTCGACTTTTGAGCTTGAAAAATCAAACTTTCGTTATAAATTTATCTCTTTTGGTAGAAAAGTAATCTTTTTTGTTTGAAAATTCAACTATTTTTTTGAAAACGCAATATATTTATGACTTGACATCTTGAACGTTCAGTATTAAATTCAATCAGGTACCTACACAGTAACTTGATTTAAAATTATTTATTCTCTTATTATTCCCATATTTCGGCGAAAAATACCCTATATTTAACCTCTTTTGAGAGCTAACATTTTGGGTTGTGAAGCCTGTTAAAACAATATGTTTGTATGCTTTGTGTTCTACTTTAATCATTTATTAAATAAAATAAAAGGGCAAAGTTTAACTTGAGTTTGAGGGGGGGGG
>NC_046662.1:72958400-72963363 GCF_010883055.1 Belonocnema kinseyi | reverse complement strand
TGTGAGAAGAAGAGTGTCACACAATGGCGAACAACTATAGGAAAAGGTCGGAAGAAGCTTTACATAGGGAGGGGCGGGGGGTTGTCTGAAAATTGCGATGTGTAATTTATGGATAGACCCTAAGTGACTTCTTCTCATCCAGTAATTAAAAAAATACCACGCCAATGAACGATATTAGTAAGGGGCAGCTGTTGCCCCTTACTACTAACGATGACTGATTAAAGCTTTCTTGGTAATATGATGTTTCCTTGCGAATGAGTTCATTCATGTGGCACTCGATGCAAATCCAAACAGTGACATCACGAAAACAGCCTCATTCGCTACAACACATGATCTCTATATACAAATTATTGTAACAATGTAACGCATTGTATCACTCTCATATGCATAATATTGAAGTGCCGATGTTTGCACAATTCTTTCTTTTTTTGCAAAAATATGTATGTATAGTTGTATGTATGTATGTACGTATGTATGCTGAAAAGTTCTTTAAAGGCTGTAATTGTTATGTAGAAAGTCACTCGAGGCAGAAGAAAGGATGTAATAGAGGGAGAGGGATGGGGAAACGAGGCAGGGCACGACACAACGGATTTAATATAGAACCCGAGGAAATTGGATTTAAATAAATTTGAATACTTCTGAAATTAAAGCCCCTCCATGATATCTCCATAGAAACGTAATAACGCGAGGCAACGCCCCCATCCTACTCTTCTCTTCAAACCCTCCCCCACCTCTTGCCCCACTTTCTTTACAATATCGCTCTTCCTATTTGCGTATACTTACCGTGCACTTCTAGTTTCCACTATGAATCTCGCGAATTTCCTGGCCAACATCTTTTTACTCGAAAGCACTTCAGCAGATTCATTAATAAATAATTGTATTTTCATCATTTCATAATTCGCTGCTTTAATAATAGTTTATTGCATGTGTTGTCCTGATGATGGAAGATATGTAATAATTTTCCTGGATATGATGAACGGTTTATGATTATTGATAAGGAATATTATAGATAATGATAAAAGAAATGTGTAATTTTTCATTAATTTTAAAAGAAAAGTTAAGTAAATTTATTATAAATAATAATCTTCAAATTCATGAACTTACTTTTTCCACATTGGAGCTCTTATGCTTTTTTAACAGTTCTAAAAAAAGCATTTAAGATTGCATCATTTTCTATTATACACACTAAATATTGAAGAATCTTCAATTGCAAATATTCAAAATTAGAAAATTTTCATAATTATTTTAATATTTTCAAAATTTAATCATTTTCAATAGAAACTCTTCAAAGATGTAGAAATTTGAATTGCAAATCTTTAAAATTGAAGAGTTTTTAATTTTAACAATTTACAATTACAATTAAAAATTATGAACTTTTTATTTTAGAATTTAAAATTCTGTAAATTTGATGATTTAAATAAAAAATTTAATCAATTTGGAAGATTTTGAATCTAAAACTGTTGACTTTTGATCTTTTAAATCATCAAAATTTATGAATTTGTACTTATACGTATTTTATATGAAAGAATATTTGACTCTTAAATACTAAAATTTGTAAAAAATTGAATTTTATAACTTTCAAATTAAATAATTTTTTATTTAAAAAATTTACAATTAAAAATTCTGTTAATATTATTCCTTACGCTCAAAATATCTGTAACTAGGAAGATTTAGAGTAAAAAAATTAACTTTTGATTTCCAAAATCTTCAAAATATAAGCCTCAAAATTGCAGAAATTCAAATTGTAAATATTTAAAGTTAAAGAGTTTTTAATTTTGACAATTTAGGATTAAAAATGTATGTAATTATCATGATTTATATCCAAAATGTCTTGAATTTGAAAGATTTAGAATTAAAAACTTGACTTTTGATTTCCAAAATAAACAAAATCATCTAAATTTAATAATTTGTATGAATAAATCCTTAAAATTAAAGAGTTCTTAATTTTTACAATTAAAAACTAAAAATGTCTGTAATTTTGGTGATTTGGATATATAGTTTCTTCAATTTGAAAAATGTAGAATTAAAAACTTGACTCTTGATTTCCAAAAGCGCATCCACCCAGGCGAAAATATTATATATAGTTTATATATAGTGTCAAGTTTTATATGAAAAATGTATAAAACAAATGAATATCATATATAATACTTCACACTATGTATAAACTATATATAATATTTCCGCCTGGGCATACTCAATAATTTGTATTTACACATCCCTAAAGTTCAATATTTAGCAATTGCATGTAAATCTTTAAAATTGTAAAACTGTCAATCTTTGAAATTTGAATAATTTTCAATTTTGATAATTTAAAATCATGCAAATTTTCAGTTTTGAAATTAAAAATTATGTAATTTTGATGATTTACATTCGAAATTTTTTCCATTTGGAAGATTTATAATTGAAAACATGTCTTTTTATCTGAAAAATCATCAAAAGTTGAGGATTTTTTTTAAATTAGTAATAAACGAATACAAAAAGTCAAAACAATAATTCATTTCGTTTTTGGGAAATAAGTTTTTAAAATGTGTATACTCATAAGTTCGTCGATTTATATAATATGTATAAGATATTTTTAATTAAAAATAAAACTGATGTATTCTGCGATTTTATCTCGAATCAATTACGATATTTAATTAGAAAGTGAAATAAAAAATTACATTACACATAAAATATCCATATATCATTGATTTAAAAACCTCGTCAAGGCGACAAATTAAAAATGAATGTTGTAATGTACGATATTGAAATTTTTCTTGTTGATTCTGGTGAGGGATTCCGACACACTTTTAAAATCAGACGAGAAAAAATTTGAAAATTAACAAAAAAGGGGCGATTTTTCTGAAAAATAAAAATTCGAATTTGAAAAAAATACGCGACACGCAAAAAGTTTACACAGCAAACTTGAAGCTTTTATCACTTGATTTTTGCAAAAGTTTCGAAAGTTATTGTTTGTTTTGGATAAACTCTTTTTTCTAAAAATATTAGAAGAGGAACAATAAAAATGTCATTATGTTGACCATTTCATAGAAAGACGGTAGCCTACATATATACATTAATAATCAGATAAAAAAACTTTCTTTCGTCATCCAAAAGAACAATAATATTTGGAAATTTTGCACAAATAATGTGATAAAATTTAAAGTGGCTGTGTCTATTGATATTATCATTGACAAATTGTGGAAAACAATACCTTGCATATATTAAAAGAGACAGAAAGTTAAACAATTATTTATTAATAATTGTTTTAAAGATGAATATATAATGTATATGCATCTATTTTTAAAACGGTGCAAAATATCAAAAATTTATAGTGGGAAAGTAAAAACTAAATGAGGAAAATTAACGTTAAATATTTTTAATGATGGAAAAAATAGCATTTAAAAAATAGCACCATTAACAAAAATATGAAATCATTTTTAGCATCTTTAGTTTATTTTAAATATCTTCAGTATAGCATTTGAACTATGTTTCTTCTCTTTATTGTTAATTTAATGTTGTTAACTTGGTTGGAAACTTCATAAAGATCCATTATTAATTTTTTTTAAATGCATAATTTCGTTTTCATTATTCCTCCTTTTCTTGAAAAATATCTTTTATTGTAATCGTGACAGTTCTAGTATCATACTTTTCCTTTTTTCTAGAGTCTAGACTCTTCCTTTACTGGTTCCATTCATCATCATTTCTTTCTTCCCAACTCAGCTTTTTCTTTCTTTTAATTTCATTCTTCTTTGTAGTCTGACACACAAAAGAATATACTTTTGGTTTTAAAAACACATTATTTTCTTCTTTGCTTTCTTATGGTTAGTTTTAATCGATATTTTTCTTCTGTTTATATTTCTCAGGGGCCATGTATAAATTATGCAACGTTTTTCTCTGAAATTTGTAACCACGTGCCACCATTTGTTAGGATCTGTAAGTTTGACCCAGCCCCTCTACCTTATGCAATTTTTGCCGACCAAATGTTTGTCGATAATTTACTTGGAGGTAAACCAAAAAGATAAATTCTCAACAAAAAATGTTTTAGTTAATAATTTAGCCAAAACAGATTCTAAGTTAAAAAAATTCCCTTAACAAAAAATTTGTTTAAAAAACAAAGAGGATTATTTTTCTGCTAAGAGAATTAATTTTTTATAGAAAAGATGAATTTGAACAATATACATTAATTTTCAATCAATAAACTGAAGTTTGTTACGTCATGAAGATCGTAAAATACTCCCCCTTTAATTAAATTCCTCGTTTTAGTTGAGATTGAAGATCTCGCACAAGGAAGAGGAAAGAGTAGCCAATAATAATACGTGAAAGTAATTTATTGTAAACAATTGTAAAATAGAATGTATACAAGCACGAAGTTGACGGAAGTCGAGTTTAGTCCTTGGCCAGTACCTTAAAATATAAGGATCAAATTTATTGTAGGCCCAGGAGTTTAAATTTAATATAAGTTTAATTTATTATAATTGACGATTACTACAGGTCCAGGTTGCTAGAACTGCTAATAAGACCTCTGCGTAGTGGTAGAGAGTGAGGGGGTGTAAATTAGACTGGATGTTCCAAAAGTGGGTTGATTCTTGGTTGTTGTTAATTTTGGGTGTAGGAGTAATCTAAAGGGAGAAATTCCAGACTCGGGTTTCCCAGTGCACAACACTGTTACAAGGGTACACACACCAATACACGCTGAATTCATGCTGGTACTTTCGGTTTTTATAGGGCCTAATGCACGTCTCTGCATGCTGGGACGTCGCTGTATACGCATACGTCACGAATATATATAGATATACTATACGGCTTACAACGTGTTCAGTCTATCTGTTTCTGCGTTCTTCAGTCTCCAACGTGCTGAGTATATCTATTTTCTATATGCTACTACTTACAATGTTCTGACTATATCTATTCTTGTCAGCTTACAACTTGTTGACACAATATTTGCTCTATATTTATTAAGAGTTTATTATTATAATCATGC
>NC_046662.1:72957277-72958300 GCF_010883055.1 Belonocnema kinseyi | reverse complement strand
ACTGTAATTCAAACCCCTCATAAACTATAATCATAAAGTAAAGCTGAACCTTTTTTTTTTAATTTAACATTAAAAAAGGTTCTCAAAGCACCTACGGCCTTGACGATTACATTCTCATTGCCATAATCGCGCTTCGCGCTCAAATTTTTGGAAAGTATATAACTTTTCTAATTTTCATCAAAATTAAAAATTTTCATTTGGATAATTTGCAAGTCTTTTACCCATCTATAAGAAACTTTGATAAAAATTCATAAAATTTCAAAATTTCGAAAATGCTCTAATTTTTTTATTTTGGTTCGAAATATCTGATTAACGAACTTAGCTTTTATTTTGGGGACCTTCAGAAGTGTATCAAATGCGGACTCGATTGGACAAATTCTTCAAAAGTTAGCGTGGCTACACCATTCAGGTAACCATACATACAGACATACAGACATACGTACAGACAGACAGATACCGACAAAACTTTATGATCTTCGGATTCTGTGTGCATCGAAACGTAAAGATCCGTTAAAACCCAGAGATCGAAAATTTGGACGATTACATTACATTAACATTTTTAATTTTCATCCAAATTAAAAATGTCATTTGGATAATTTGCAAGTATTTTTGGCAAGTATCGGAGACATTGACAACATTTTCTGAAACTTGAAAAGAAATTTTCTAAAATGTTGAAAAAGCTCTAATTTTTTAAATTGTGTGCTAATTGAAAAATTTGGCTAAAATAGTTTGATTTGTATTTGGTATCTACTGAAAATTTTGAATAAAATTTTGGATTTATGAAAAAAAAAACATTTTTTCTATTTTTTGAAAATTTTCGAAAAGTATATAACTTTTCTAATTTTCATGGAACTTAAACATTTTATTTGGATAATTTGTAAGTCTTTGACCCATCTGTAAGAAACTTTTACATCAATTTTTATAAGTTAAAAAAAATTGAAAATTTTGAAAATTCTATAATTTTAAAAATTTTTTGCTAATCGAAAAATTCGGGTAGAATAGTTTTGAAATAAATTTGGTATA
>NC_046662.1:72956024-72957177 GCF_010883055.1 Belonocnema kinseyi | reverse complement strand
AGGAAAAATAAAATGTGAACATTATTTTGCAAGATCTGAATAAACAGTGCCAAACCAAGGTACACACAAAAATAAATTGTAATCGAAATTTTATATGATAGTTTTTAACATACAATGTAGAAAATTTCGCATTGTGGTCAGTGCACAAATGTGGAGGGTAATGCAAAGACCGAAAGCCGAGCGCGAGGTAAATACATTATCGAGCGCGGTGCGCGAGATAAATATATTATCGAGCGCGAGGCGCGAGAATGAATAGTCACGCGCCCTAGGCGCGCTCAAACTAGCGAAGCGCGCGCACAGCGTGCCATGAGAATGTGCCCGCGAAGCGGGCAGATTTTTTAAATCTGAAAAAGTAATTTCGATGTTAATTTAAATTATTATTCTTTAGTCTATAAATTATCACAATTCATATATTTATTTATCGTAGACTTAGCAGTCTTTTCCCTCCTCCTCGTTTATTTTTTTCATCTTTTTAAGTTCAAAATTTAATTTCTTTATTTAAAATTTAACAATTATGTTAAAAAATTACCCTGGCTGCTTTACAATTCCACCGTTTTCCACAATTTGATTAGATGTTTTTTTAGTTTGGAATTGAATCTCTTTTGATATAAATTTCCAATTATTTTTTAAATGCAACTGTCTGGTTCAAAATTAAGCTGCTTCGGTTGTAAATTAACTTCCGTTGGTTATATTTATTTATTTTTTAAAAATTCAACAGCTTGGTCGAAAGTTCCAAAATTTGATTAAAAGTTGAAACTACTTTCTTAAAAATGCAATTTTTTTGTTGAAAATTATTTTTTTTTTGTGAAACTTTTCTTTTAAACTGAAAATATGACTATTCCATTTTTGGATGAAAATTCATATTTGTTAGTTCCTAATTAAGGTGCTTGGCTGCAAATTTATGTATTCTAGTTTAAATTCGTGTTTTTTGTCGATAATGTATCCTTTTAGTAGAAAAATAATATTCTTAATTTAAAATTTAACTACTTTGTTTCAAATTTATTTTGTTGAAAATTCCTTTCTTTGGTTAAAAATGAGTCCTTTTGATAAAAATAAGTTTATTTAACTTAAAATTCATCGACTCGAGTTGAAAATGTAACTGTTTTGTAGAATATTCATCTTTTTGGCTGAACATTCAACAATTGGGTAGAAA